>NW_008660238.1:4725-44589 GCF_000695815.1 Acanthisitta chloris
TCCAGCAGTACTGCTTATGCATTCTGTGGATCACAGTTACCTAAACAGATGCTGCAGGAGTACCCTGTCATATAGCAATGGAGTGCTATGGCTAATCACCCAAATGTGTATTGTCTTGTGCAAATTGAATTCTGAAAAGTCTTGTGAAGAAAATGGCCAACCTTGATGCAGACAGGAGAAGTGTTCTGGGTGGAGAGTAGAAATGGACTAGAAGGTCCATGAGTATGTTGTGTGCATGGGGATGTGTATGAGTGTGTGTTAGTCATGGGAACATGGAAGTCCTTTGATTAGTTGGCAGGTGAAGGTGTCGATCACACTGTCCCCAGCACTGAACCTTCATTTAACACCTTTATGTCACTGCCTTGATCACGTTAACATCGTGGACTTGGAGAGGCTCTTCACACACTCACTCTTGCTTCCTGACCTCTTGAGCTTCCGGTTATTATGTCTTTAAATTTATGCAGGTTGTTATTTTAAATAGGATCCAGGCTTTGGAGGTGATGCAGAGAAAGAATTCAGTTCACATTCAACTGCCTAGTTCAAGCTGTGATTATTTCAGTGTCAGCTGTTGACTTTGCTGGATGCAGATGTGTGGCAGTGCAGACACAGGATGAGCTCTAACCAGTCATGTTTATGCAACAGATTGAGTATTGTACACATAAAGCCTTTTATTGGTCTTAGTTACACAACAGAAGGTGTAAAACATAATTTGTGTTACTGTAAAGGTAATGTAGTAAGTTTATCTATAGAATAATTTTCATCGACCTTCATTCAGAAGGTCATACATCCAATGCCCTTCTGAAGGCAGGTCCAACTAGATCGTGTTACTCAGACACTGGTCAAGTTTTTACTGTCTCCAAGAACAGAAATCACCCAGGGGGCTTTTCTGGTCCCCAATTCAGTGTTTGACCACATCCATACAGAATTTTTCTAGTCAGAATGTACCACGTTGCAGCTTGTCTCTGTTGCCTCCTGTCTCCTGCCACCATGCATCTCTGAGAAAAGTCTTTTCTATACCCTTCCATATGGTAGCTGAGGCAGCAGTGTCTGCCCTAATGTTTTTAAGATTGAACAACATCTTTTTTCTTAGCTTCTCTTTGTCTTCCTGGCCTCTGCTGGATTCACTCCAATCTCACTGGCTGTCTTGTGTTTTGAGGACCCCAAAAGTGGACATGATACCCTAAGTGTAGACTCACAAGTGTTGGATGAGAAGGGAAAAATCCACTCCTTTAACCTGCACTCTCACTGATGCTGCTCACTAATACAGCTTACTAACACAGCCCAGCTCTACTCTCACTAATACAGCTCAGGATGTGGTTAATCTCCTTTGCTGCAGGGACCCACCACTGGCTCCTGCTCTACTTGTTGTCCAGCAGGACCCTGAATCCTTTCCTGCAGATCTGCTTTCTCTCCAGTCAGCCCCAGCCTGTCCTATGTTCTGGGAGTATTACAACCTGGTGGCAGGGCTCTTCAGTTGCTTTTGTTCAGCTCTGGGAGGTTTGTGCTGGATCATTTCTCCAGCTGCAGCAGTGTGCCCTCCAGCCTATTGTCCACTCTCCTCTGGTGACATCTGTGAGCACATGCTGTCCCATCATCCAGGTCATTAGGAAAGACATTAAACTGCATTGGCCCTGCCATCGATCCCTGAGGGACAGCGCTTGGACTTTGAGCTGCTGATCACAACCCTTCGATCCTGACAGTCCAGCCAACTTTCCACCCACCTTGTAGTCCACTCAAAACCCATATGCTTATCCATGTGCTGGATGCAGCTTCCAGCCATACAACTACACAAACTGAGCCACCTTTGGCTCCAGGTGATGCTGGGGGCAGAGGAGGACTCCAGTGGACAGCAGGCTCAAGGATACTGGCCTCATTCTGGTGTAAGGGTAGAAACAGCCTTTCATCCAGCTGAGCAAAACAATTGCAAAATGAAAGACAGGTTTGTGTGAGGAACAATATTTGGGCAACGTGAGGAGGGTAGAGAAATGCTTACTGAACATTTTTCTCAACCAGGTATTCAGCATCACCTGCAGACACAACTTTTGGTTGGGTTGTAGAGAGGGTGCTCTGCAAGATCCAAACTGCCAGGATGTTAATTTAACTTTATTGGCTGTATATTTAGTAAAATATTCAGGATGTTTTTCCTGAACATTTGATTTTGGATCTGTGCTGTTTTAATAGTAATCATTTGTTTCCTATGTTGACTCCTAAAACTGGTTTAAATTACCATTTCAGGCTGATCTGGTAATGTTACTTTGCAGCTCTGGGTTAAAACTAGTCCTACCATTAAAAGCAGAGGGTGCTGTGCTATTGCTTCTGCAGTGCCTTTGGTGCCAGGCAGAAGGAAATGGCTGTGTGTGGAGAGGTGGGACATGTCTGAGAACTGGGTGTACTGGTGTGGGACCAGCCTGCCTCCGGCTGGGGTTAGAAAGCATTCTTGGGAGCACACGTGGGATAAGACTGCAGCTTCCAGGCTGACTTCTGGAATATTAGCTGGAAGTACGGATTTAGCTCAGCCTGGTGAGGTGAGCAGGGCATGGCAGCTGTGTCCCAGTGCTGTTGGTGCGGGTGACCTGTGGGTCAGAGCTGCTGTAGCTGGCTGATCATGTCACTGCTGCTGCCTGGCTGCTGGATCACCCAGAGCAGATGGAGGGGCACCCTCCTTTGGAGCAGTAACTGCCATCTAAACCAGATGCAGAGCTGTGCCTGGGGTGCCTGGCCATAGCTGACTGAGTGTTGTCTCTAGCCAAAACTTCATTAGCCATCCTAAGCAACGGCTGCCTCAGCTTAAATGCCTCTTTTCTGGCATGCCAAATGTAACTAAAAAGGGAAGGCGTACACTTTTTTCCCATCCCTTATATCTGGAACTGTAGCAGCAGAGTTGAGGATGAAGTTGTTCTTTGCACAGTGTTTCTCAGGTGCTCCTGGCTGCAGCTTGGCCCTCTTGCAGGGCTGTTCCCCAGCTGTAATGCAGTGTCAAATGTTCATCCCTGTGTCTCTGGCTGGTAAGAAGAACTAGTTACAGCCTAAACCAAAGCAATGTTACACTAAAACTCTGTGTCTGAAGCCGAAGTGAGTCTTGAAAACTTCCTCCTTCATAGTAACAGAGGGAGAAGCAAAGGAAAGAGGAGCTGCTTTTAGAAAATCAGATTTTTGGGAGAGATGTCAGAAACATTTAGGCTTTTCCCTGAACCTTTCTCCAGACGTAAAACCTCACAGAGAAGGGGACTGGGGAAGGAAGCTACTTGTAAATGCATCAGGTGTTGAAATGCAAGGATTCATTGCAATGCATTAACATTTTGTAGCATGTTAAGGATATAGGCAAGCAGGGAAAAAATCCTTTGTCTTTTTAATTCTAATATTTTTCCCCCCACAGGTATAGCCTTTACAGACCTCCCTGTAAGTACACCTATTTTCAGTATTTTAACTAAGGATGCAAACAGAAGGGAGGGGGAAGAGTGTGGGGGTGTGATTTTTTTTCTGTTTGATGCCCTGTTAAAAAAAACACATGGTAACACACATTACTGAGTGATGTGGATGCTCCTTTTTCTGAAACTTCATAATCCTGTGACTGGGTTTGTGGGCTACTCACATACCTCCTCTCATCCCTCACCACCTCTAAGAACATGTTGCTCCTTCTCCTGGAATTGAAGCGAGGATTCAAACTTCATTACAGGTCTTCTAAATGCAGCTTTGACCATGAGGAGTATCCATGCAAAGTTATAGAGTAGCTTCTCATGTCCTGTGATCAGAGAGCCCTAAAATGCCTAATGTTATTTTTCTTGACTTCTTCCTCTCGTCCAGGTTTTGCAGCCATGGTGGAGTTTTTCACTTCCCACAGTGTGGTTAAGGAAGGGTATTTCTGAGAATGAGGTCAGGTTTAGCCTCCTGTAGTGTGTGTGTGTGTGCTCATTGCACAGGTTTTTGACAAGCCCTTGCCCATAACTGGCTTGTGGAATTGCTGGAGGAATGTATTTGGGGCTGATTGTTACTCCTCTGGTTCACCAGCCCTGACACTGAGCTACTCTTGAGTGCAGTGACACCCACTGAGTTACACCAGGCATTTGGTTTCACCACCGTCTAGTCAGGTCTTAGAAAAGCACAACTTTCACAGTGGGTCATGAACAACAAGATGTTCCCTCTTTCTCAGGCCCAAGTGTTCCTGCACAAGGAGGAGGTGTTAAGAAGATAAAACCAGATCACTCATACAGCAATACATCCCCTGCATCCATCTCTCTCGTACATAGAACTTCTTGTCCCTCAGGTTGCACTCCTGTCTTTATACTTAATAAGCCCAAATTAATTTCCTCTGAAGAATTTCTTAGTGTCTGTAGCTTCTTTAGGCCTCCAAATGAATCAGTATTCTTGGCTGACTCCTCCCTTGTGTGGAAAAAGTTTGCTTCTCTTTGTTCTGTACCTCCTGCCAAAAAGTCTATTTTGCTCCTCCAGTTTTTGTATTGTGAGAAATAATGACATGTACTCCCTGTTCACTTTCCCAATGGAATCTAGGGCTTTACAGATCTCTCCCATGTCCCATCCACTGCCTGTGCTGAGGGACATTCCAGTTACTTGATTTGCCTTTTCACATCAGCTGTCAATACAGCTTTTTTTGTTTGTTCCTAGGCTCTTTGAACTTAGTAACATTGCAGTGTGTTCTAAACCAGAACTCCTTGTTTGGGTTGTTTCATAGGAGTTTGTTCACTTGGTCCAGGTGCAGTTCATTAAAATAAAAAAGTATTTTGCAAATTCATGAAGATTAACCATTTGGAGTGAGGTCTGGTGACAACCTTGCATCTATAGCAAGAAGATGCTTCTGTGATATACCCCTTGGTTTTTTGGTATTTGTTCTCCCTCTAGATAGAGATTTTTTTTTAGGAGTCACAGGAATACCATATTCCTTCTAACTTTTTCATGGCTTTGTCTTCTCATTTGGCTAAACTTCTCTTTCTGCAACAGGAGCAGCCTCCATGTTGGGATAGATAAAGAATGGATGTTTGGGCTCTTGTCAGTCAAAAATAGCTGTCCAACACACATACCACTGCTCTGTCACTTACAGCTCAGGTGTTGCCACAGAGCTCTGCAGGACAGATTTGGGAGGATGAAATTCCTTGTCCTTCTTAGCTTAACTTGCAGACTGTTGATCCTGGAGTGCACAGTGAGCTGAGGTTTACATTTTATGTGCACTTGTAGGCTGTTCACCCCACACTGAGTGTCTGTCAGGGGTAGGGGATGAGTAGCTGGAGAAGCAGATCAGACAGAAGGACTGTTGCAGCAGTGAGGTCTTGCAGTGCTGCTGAGATTAAATTCAAAACCCTCCTGAGCCTAAGGCATCTCCCTGTCCTGCTGCTCCTTGATCTGGCCAGATCATACTTACAGGATCTCATGGTTGTTTGTCTGTGTGTCCTGTGCAGAGGAGATGTTTTAATGTGAAACTGAAAGACCACCTGATCAGGTGAGTTATGGGATTAGCTATTCAGATGCCTTTTGGCAGAGTCTCCAGTGGTTAAATGATGTCTCTGTGCCTTTTACCAGAGAGTTTGCTGAGCTGTTTTCTGTGGAAATCCCCTTCTGGCTTTTACAGCAGCAGCTAATCCATGACACTGTTTTTCTGGGCCAGGAAGGAGAACAGCTGATGCCCTGTAGGTCTCCTGCTATTGAGAATTATCCTTCATGAGATAATTCCTCTTTAAAAAGAGGACAAGAGAAGCTTGACTGGGTCATATTACCCTTAACTGTGGATGTGAGCAAGGATGAGAGACTTCTGCCTCTGTGTGGATTTTGGATGTTCCTCTCCATATGCTAAATGGCTCAGCTGCTGTGCAGACAGCTTCATCCTAAGGATGCCATCATTCCCTTTTCCAGTATCCTTCCCTTGGGTTACTGCCTTCTTCCTTCACCCTTGCAGATATCAAAGTATTCCATGTCCTTTTCTGGCCCTCTTTGCTCCCTTGGTCAATGGATTCTGGATTGTTCTAAACAGCTAAGGTTACTGCCTTTTCTGAAGAAGGAGATGCCGAACTCTAGACAGACTTTTCATGTAATGACATTTGTCAGATTGTAGAAGTCTTGAGGTGATAGGGAATTTGAAAATTGATACAACTGGCAGGTGGTATTTTTCATTTATTATAGCACTGTGACCCAGGATCAAACACAATTTCCAGTCTTTGTAAGGTAAAGAAAACATCCATCATAGGAAAGAGATGGAATGTAACCTGTGTTCTTCACCTGCTAAAGCAGCAGTCTGAAAATTTAGCTGCAAATAGGAGTGGGAACAGCAAACTTACCTGAGTGACCTTTGAAGTGCACTAGTTTGAGCAGCTCCACATGGATTTTTTGGCTGTGGGTCTGATCCATAGCTTGTTTCTGACTCCCTGTGGGGGGCTGTAGGTGAGAGATTTTCCTTGTGTCACAGCCCATGGGATGTTGAAGCTGACTGGTAACACACATCAGTGAGGACCTTGACCAGTAAGCCCCATTGCTTCTATGCTTTTTAAGCTTACATAGCTTTTAGGGTTGGCATGTCAGTGAGATTACACAAGGAATTAATCTAGAAATCATTTTCTTGAAGTGCTCGTTGTGAAATTCCCCTTTCTGAGGCAAATGGTGAAGACAATATTTTGCAATATGCACAACATTAGGAAGTTGAAATAGATACTCTAAGTTGAAAACCAGAGAGTGACACACAGTGAAACATTTTCTTCAGCTGGTTTCAGTTTCCTCTGAAGGGTGTTTGCATTTGTACAAAAATACAGTGATGGGAAAAAACACATTTTGGCTTAGCACAGGCTGAAGTTAATACCAAAATAACTGTGTGCAAATAGAAATGAATTCCCCCAGAGGGAGTTTCCCCTTTTTTACCAATTTAAGTCAATGCTTAGGCCTAACCCTCTTATTTAGACAAGCCTGTGTCAGGTCTATCCTGCCTGGAGGTTTGCTGAAACAATAGGAACTGTAAAAAAAGCAGAATATGGAAGAGCCCAGTGTGAGATTGCAGGAGTGCAAAGGGACAAGGGGGTTAAAAAAGAGGGCAAGATGAATGAGGGGGTTGTGAGCAACTGGCCACCAACAAATGTCATGGGGAAGGTGTGCCTAAAGAACTTGGTGGGAGCAGAATCTGCCTGGTCTGTGGGCTCTGGGATCATGTCTCCCTGCATCTGGCAAGGTGCTGGAGACACATGTAGTTCCCAACAGTTGCTAAACAGAGAGAAGACATCCCACATGTGAAAAATGGAGTTTTAACTTCAGGATGGTTTGAGAGAAGTTGAGAGTAAGCAGCTTCCCCTCAAAGACAAACATAGCCCAAAGTGGCTGAAAACTACATTGTGTGTTGTAAATTGGGGTTTTCTTACTTCTAACTTCCAGGTGTTTTGAGTGTCTGTTTCCTAGTTTTGGAAGTCCTTGGGTTCATGATACTAAAATGTTAATAAAAAAGTCTGCAGTATGAACTGCGGAAAAGATCTGCTCCCTCAGTAGAGATATTTCTTTGTCAGCCAGTTTTGAAAGAGTGAAGGGACTAACTTTCAATACAGCACTTTTCCTGTGCTAGCATTTGTATCATGCTGTGTTTTCTTTGCACATCTCTAACCTAGTGACTTCCTTGGTGTGAGAACAGGAAAGGAGGAGGTGTGCAATGATGCAGTCATCCTGATTTCTGTTTTCAATTTCCAGCCAGTATTTATAGATTCATTTTTCCTTTGTTTTTTGAGATTTGAAAATTTCAAAGGTAAAGCAGGTTGGTCAAGACCTTATCCAGTTGAATTTTGAAAAATCTCCAAGAACAGAGATGCCATAGTCTCTATGGGAATCTATTCCAGTCTTAAGTCATCCTTAGAAGGAAAAATTTCTTCCTTATTGTCCCATCAGAGTATTCCTGACTGCAGCTTGTGCCCATTGCTCTATCACTGACCACCTTTGAGAGGAATCTGTCCCCATCTGTTTTATCAACTCCCTCTTGGGAGTGGAAGACTTGCAGTTAAATTTTCCCTTTTGCCTCTCTTCTCCAAGCTAATGCCCTCAGCCTCTCCTTGTATGCCATGCACTCCAGCCCTCTGACCATCTTAGCAGGACTCTGCTGTATCCCATTTCTGACTCTTTCTTGTCCTGGGGATGTGGATGAGGAGTCAGGGAACTGAGTACGTACTGCAGGTGTAGCCATGCCAGTGAAAGCAGAGGAGCCATCCCTTCCCCCTACCTGCTGGCTCCATTTCTGCCAATGTGATTAAGATTAGGCTGAGTTCTGCCTCATAACAATCTTAATACTTTTAGTAAAAAGTGAAATCCACAACTACAGTAGGTCTCAAGTAACGATTTATGACATTGGCAATGTCTCGGGTCTCTGCAACAGGGAAGAATTAGTTGAACAGGTTTTCCAACTAATTACAGGAAAGCCCATATCCCTTGTTACAGAAGGGGAGATAATCATCCCAGCTTTCTGATTTGACCTAAGGAGAGAGGTCTGCTCCTCCACTGATCTAATATCTAGCATGGGTTCAGCCCTGAGCGAGACACCACAACCAGGCATGTTCCAGACTCCTATTTCCCTACGCGTATCCGTGTGCCTTGCCTGGTGTCTGGTTTCTGGCAGTGTCAGTCTCCAGTGTGTTAGAGTGAAGTGAAAAAAACCCAACACCAAACCGTTCATGAGTGGCATGAGAGAGATTTCTTCCCAAACCCTGCAGGCTCTCAGCAGATGCTCTGAGGCAGAGGATTAGTGAAGATTATTTTCTGTTGCCGACAGAAAAGTAATTTGTGCCTCAGAAAAGTAATGTGACAGCGCATGGAACATGCTCTTGAAAAATGTGATCCAGAGTGATGAGAACCAGTCACCCCTGGACCTTTTCTTATGCTGTTTATCTTTTCCCCACATTTAAGTGGCTCAGGGATTCAATTCATATCCATGTAGCCTGAATTCAGAGAACTTCTGGACAGACTTTGACCACCTATTTTGAATTAGATCAGTTTTAGAAGCTGAATTGTTGGCTGAATTTTAGAGGTGTTTTCATGGTGATAACCTTTTTCTTTTCCCCATGTTCTGGCAGTGTGTCAGAGCTTCCATTTGGATCCATAGGCTTGTTCTTAAAATGAAATTCGTCTGTCAGTAGTGTAATTTCTTCTGTGGACAGCTTGGGATCTTGGGATCATCAAAGACCTAACCTCAGAGCTGCACCTCTGTCCATGGCCTTTTCATCAGAGATGTAAAATACTCAGATAACAACTTCGAGACAATTAGAGTTCAATTGAAACAGCAGAGAACACGTAGATCTGTTGATATGATATCCCTTTATGATGATGATGATTTTTTTTAACATTTAATTTAATTTTTAATTATTTTCTACTGACTCTTGAACTTTGGTGGAAATTGCAGAAAACGAAGCCAGGAAGCATCCATCCACAGACAACAGTCACAGTCTCAGTCACAGGCTGCTGGGGCATTGAGCCCTTTGTTCTGGTTTTATGCCATTACTTCATAACTGCACCATCAGTCACAAGGTTCCTTGAGAAGCACCTAAAGGGCTGTTGTCTCTTCCTACTCCAGTATGTTTTTGTCAGTTTAAAAGCAGCACTTTTGCCTTACCAAACCATGTAACCAGAACCAATAGGAGAAAGCTGTGTTTAATACAGGTTTCTTTTTCTTCCTTCCCAGTCAAATCTCTACCCCACAGTGGGTCTCCAGACTCCAGGAGAGATCGTGGATGCCAACTTTGGGCAGCAGCCCTTCGTGTTCGACATTGAGGACTACATGAGGGAGTGGAGAGCGAAGATCCAGAGCACCATTAAGCGGTTTCCCATAGGAGACAGACTAGGCGAGTGGCAAGCCATGCTGCAGAAGTAAGTCACTGCTCTGGGGTTCAGCTGCTTCCATTTTGTTAGGCTTTAAGTGCTGGTTTATGCTCTCTTATGGCAAAAGTTGCCAGTCAGTGTATTTTGCTCAAATTGTTTTACTCTCTGTTTTGTTGTTTAAAGTCTTTCCTGTGTAGATTGCTGCTGTTTCAAATGTAAAAGATATGGGAGAAGTTTTCAGCCAAAGACTGCATGAAAGCTTGTAGGAATGGAAGAACGTACATTTTGAGGTGATGCACTGAGGGAAGGGGAGGGGAGAGGACACCATAAAAGCTCTAACATAGGAGAAAAGCCAGTGTGTAAGTCAGCTGAATTCAGAAATGAAAGAGCAAGAAATAGCCTAAAACAAAGGCTTTCAAACCTAACTAAAAGCACAGTTATGGCACTTTGTAAATTTATAAATATTGAATTCAATTCCCATTGCAAAAAGGATTGAGTGGAACTTGATGGGAACAATTGACAAGAGTTGTCAGAGGTCAGGAGTATCTTCTGCCTGAAGAAAGACAGAGTTGACTAAGGCTCCACAGCTTGGAAACAGGTAACTGGGGGAGGTGAGTTATAGTTGTCTGTCAGTCATGTGCACCATGAAGAGCATGACTAGAAAGTGATCATTCACTGTTCTGCAAAACACGAGATTTAGAGAAAAAAGCACCTTTTGGCTTAAAAACAAAATAGGGTTTTTTTCACTGAATATATGAAACCGTGTGACGTGCTGCTGCAGGAGATTGTGGTGGTTTAAGTATAAGTGGATTTTAAAAGATACACATTTCAGTATTCACAGTAATTCATGGACAGTGATTCCACAGTTGTATCTTCAACTCCCAAGTCTATGACTGTTGCTTCTATCTCATTCCTTATATCACTGATTACAGATAGTGTTTCACCTTTTTATTACATTCTTTCCCTGAACACCTGATACTGGTCACTGTCATCCGGGAGACTCAGGTGCAGCAGTGATCATGTCCATGTGATCATTATTGCATTCTGCTAATCTTGTGTTTAGTTACTTGCAGATAATTCAGGGCAACCAGCAAAACCTTTGAAAGGCAACTAGCAGAAGCTAATAATAATAAGAAGAATAACGATAATAATATCATCATCTTTCTTCAAGAAAATAAGGAGCAGGAGGCCTGACAGCGAGTTTGTAGGACCTGTAGAGTATTAGTAGCAAAAGAGACTTTGGGAGAGATAAGAATATCCATTTGAATTCTTTGCCTTTGTGTGCAGCAATCAGATAGATTGTCATGCTGGGATGCTTCTTTGTGAGGGTCTTGGCAGAGGGTGTGTCTGGGATTGAAGTCTCTGTCAGATAAGCACTGGAAGAAAGAGGAGAAAGTCTCTGGGATCAGTTATTTACCCAGAGTCCTAATGGGACTCAAGGAGAAAACAGGTGAGCTTGTGGCTGTGGAACAAAGTTTCTCTCCAAACTGCCTTGGATCAAGAGAAGGGGAGGATGGTGTGTATGTGCCCTGTTTCATGAAGGGTTTCAGGAGAGACTCAAGCAGCAATGGGCTGAGAGAACCTTGATTTTCAACTTGGACAGATCTGTGGAAGCACTGACTAAAGGGTAGATGACTGGGCATCTGGAGAAATTGGATGTGGGTTTTATAAAGAGGAGCCATCAGACATGTGGTCATTGTTCTTGGGCTGCTGTCTCTGTCTTGGATGTCCAAAAGACTTTTGAGAAGTGCCTTTACTGAAAACTAAGCAGGGACTGAACAGCCAGAGGCTGAGGGCATGTGTCCATTGTGTATTATAAGTTGAGTAAAGGAGAGAAAAGGTGGAAAAGGACCTGGGGTTGCTACTTGACAGCCGCTGGACATGATCCAGCAGTGTGCTCATGTGGCCAAGAATGCCAATGACATCCTGGCTTGTGTCAGCAGTAGTGTGGTCAGCAGGACCAGAGCAGTGACCATCCCCTGGTACAGGGCACTGATGAGGCACCTCAAATCCTGGGTTCAGTTTTGGGCCCCTTAAAACAAGAAGGACATTGAGGGGCTGGAGCATGTCCAGAGAAGGCCAGCAGAGCTGGGGAAGGGTCTGAAGCACAAGCTGGATGAGGAGCAGCTGGGGGTGTTCAGCCTGGCGAAAAGGAGGCTTGGGAGGACGTTATTGGTCTCTGCAGATCCCTGACAGGAGGTTGTAGCCAGGTGGGGATCAGCCTCTTCTCTCAGGTAACAAGTGACACGACAAGAGGAAACAGCCTCAAGTTTCATCATGAAAGGTTTAGATTGAACTCAGGAAGAATTCCTGCACTGAAAGGGTGGTCAGATGTTGGAACAGGTTGCCCGGAGAAGTGGTGGAGCCACCATTCCTGGAAGTGTTCAAGAAGTGACTGGATGTGGTGCTTAGTGCTGTGGTTTAGTTGGCACGGTGTTCGGTCAAAGGCTGGACTCAGTCTTGGAGGTCTTTTCCAACCTTAATGAGTCTCTTATTCTGTGATCTTTGAACATAAAAGCACCTGCATTGGATGAGAGCACTGGTCTGTCAGCCTTAATTTTATGACTATGTTAATAGGTTCCTGCAGCACTGGAGTGTTTTTTCCTTTCCCTAATAAAATGACCTTTTTTTGCCACCCCAGTATCTAGCTGAGTATTTAGCCATGTTGGACCTTTCCTTTTATCACACCATAGCACTTTCTTTGAGAGGTTTTGCTGAAAGGCTCTGTATAATACAACTAAGTATACTGCAAAAGTATCCCTTTTTTTGCCTGCTTCCAGACTCCTTTCAAATACGGGACCAAGTTAGAGAGCCATGACCTCCCTTCTCAAGATTTGTTGATTCTGCTGCAGTAGGACTCATTTATCCCTGTATTTGTTCCTTGTACTCTCCAAAATTGTTTCTTCTGATGTGCATGGTGGAGGTGTCAGGGTCACTGCTCTGGAGTTCCTTTTGTAGAGTTCCTTGGGCAGAAGCACTTGGATTTAAAACAGCTTCTAAAAAAATTACACACCTGCTTACAATGTTACACCTAAGAAGTATTGCTGACCCATAGAATACCTCTTCTCTACTGAAAGTAACCAAGGTGAATGTGTGCTTTGGGCTGTGGCTTGTTCAGGTCAAAGCCAACTTCGTCATGAGAAGGCTATCTTTAGAAGCTTTGAAATCCTGTGATGGCTTTTAATGTTTTGTTAAAATCCAGTGAGCATTGACATTTACTTGCCATGTCCTGGGAAGGCACAAGTGTGTTAGAAATGGTCTGTTCAGAAAGGTGTTTTTGTTGTGTTTTCTGACTGTGGTATTACCTCCTCCCCCCAATATTTTTTGAAAAGGCAACTTCAAAATGTGTTAGTGTTTTTAAAATCAATGCTGACAGTCACCAGATTAAACTATCTGAATGGGTAGAGTTCATAAGGAAATTTAATTAGTAAAGATATTATTGCTGGCAAAACAAGGGATGGAAGAAATTCAGGGGCAGAATCTTTTCTTTTTTTCTTTTAGATCTACTTGAAAGCCACGAACCTCTCTGAGGTTCAGATTTATGTCTGTATGGGATGTCACTGGCAGTAGCACAGTAAGGAGCCCTTGCAAGTTTCCCTTGGACAGCAGTCATTAAATAAATACATACTGTATATGCATTAAGAGTCTTAATATTTTAATTTTTCCCCTCTGTAAGGTGAATTTAGAGCCTCCCTCCTGTTTGCTGAGCACCAGGTGCCTGTCATGTAATTTACACTATTTGGATCCAGAAGTAGGACCCTGATTATGTCCTAAGCCAGCTGAGTTTGTCGCTGAAATGGCAACTTCTGTTGTGTTGATTTCTTTTCTCCAGTGTGACAACCCTGTTTCACCAATGTCTATTCATCTCTTTGTGTTTTCTTATTTTCTAGTATGGTTTCATCGTATTTGGTTCATCATGGGTACTGCTCAACAGCAACTGCCTTTGCCAGAGTCACAGATACCACAATCCAGGAAGAACAGACCTCAATAAAGAATAGACAAAGTAAGTCTCTCAGGGAGTCATTCCCAAAGTGTGGCACATTGGCCACGTATTCCCTTCAGGACTCTGCAGAGGAGTGAAGTGCTGTGGAAGTAGGAAGGTCACTCCATGACAGTACAAAGCTGTCCACAGCACACTGCTGAGAGTGGGTCAGTAGAGCTTGGGAGCAACTGCTGGGAGCACTTTTCCATCATCGCCGCGTTCCCTCTACACTCTGCCATCTTTGCCTGAAGTACTGCCCTGTACTGCAGTTACTTTGCTTGTCTGCTCTGCTTGATTTTTACCTGAACTGAGGTCACTGTGCAGCAGAGATCCCCTTGGATTTGAGTACTTCACTGCAGGCTGTCACAGCAGGGGCAGCCCCATGGTCACAGGGACCCACATATATCCATCTAGCTTGACATGACTACAGCTCGCAGGGTTAAGGGCTCTTCCAATCCTTCTGCCCATTTTGTCTTTGGGCAGTTTTTTGCATACTGAGGGTTTTGCAAATTCACAGCCAACATGTTTAGCTCTCACTAGGTGAAAAGTTTGGTATCTGTGCCTGTTTTGGTTACTGCTATTTCCTCCCAGGTGGCTCATCTTTCAGTTGGTAAGGCAGACTGTGCTTTTGGTTCCTGCAGAACGAGACTTTGCAGCCTTCTCCTGCTGACCCTTTTTTTTCAGCTTTTCTATTCACAGGCTCAGACTGCAGAGTAGCAGAACATTGGTGTGTTTTCTGCATTCTCCTGACTGTTGAATGCAGGCTACATCCCACCCTTCCCTTTGTGAACAGTTTCTCGTATGACTGTTACGTATCAGGAGCATTGTGCCCCTTTGTAGCTCACTCTCCATACATTGCATGTGCTTAGCCAGCATTCAGGTTCATTTGGGGACTCTGCTTTTAAATAACTTGTAGTTGCTGCCTGTTAGTGCTGATGGGCTTTGTGCTTTCCAGGTCATGCATTATGTAACTGACCCCAGCCAGTGTTCTGGCTGCTGTGGGTTTAACTGGCAAAGCCTTGAGGGAGGCATGCGAGACAGTGCAGTCTTGTCTGTCTGAGGACAGGTGACAGGCAGATGGAGGGAGGGAATACAGAGCTCTGAAGTTGGGGCTTAAATAAAAGGTGTGAGGAAAACACAGATGGGAAAACAAAAAGAGGGGAAAATATAAAGGGCAGAGACATCCCTGAGAGGCAAAGCAGAGAGCTGTCAGAAGCAGCGAGACACGAGAACGGACGTACAAGCGAGAAACAGAGAGTGAAATGAGAGCTCTCCCGTTGGTGTGAGAGCCATGGCTTTGGCTCCAGCTTTCAGCTGTAACAACAAGCAAATAGACACTGAGAAGTGGGAGCCAAGACAAGTCATTGCAGTTTGTTACTGGGATTGTTAATGAGGATTTACCGGGCTGGGTTTCCAAGTGCTCCTGACTTGCAAAAACAGACTGTTTTGATGTCAGGGCCTCTGCTTGCAAAGCACCTCACAGGCCATTCAGAACCTTCCCTCTGTTGGTTATAAGTAGTGATGGAAAAATAATGCAGTTTTAAACATTTTGGTTTTATCTCGAAGTACACTCAAGGAAAAAATAAAATGCGAATCTCTGTAGAGCAGCAGCTTCTCTGAGCATTCAAGGATGGGATCTTAAGTTAAGCCTTGCACTTGTGTCTTCTGACTCAGTGAAGGAACATACATGGGACATGGACACCCAGCAAGATGGTTAGCTTCTGCCTTGTGTCTTTGTGGCTCCTAGAAGCTCATTGAGCTGTTTATAATTTAGTCAGTAGCTGATTCTTGGAGCTAGTTTGGCTCAATGCAGGCCAAGCTCAGGTTACTTCTGTGGGAATACCTTGAGGCTGACCTGCAGGAGCCCAGTTTTGTTGGCCTAATTACTTCTGCTCAGAGGTAGGGATATTGAGGAAACAGTACTGTGCTGTGGTGTAAGTCCACAGACCTTCAAGAATACTCCACTTACCTGATCCTTAGGTATACATACTCTTCCAAGCATGAACCAGACAAAGGACATAATGTGAGGGTGACCTAGGGACTTCCCCTCTGAAACTGTCATTTCACCCTCCTTGTTTCCATCCGGCTGGAGTGTCCTGCTTTCTTTTCCATTGCTGCAGAGCTCTGTGACTAAAGGACTAAAGTCTTAGAGCACCCCATCCCAGCTCACCTACTTCATCCTTCAGATCCTTCTACTCTTGGTGGGTTTTTGCTACTAACAGATCCTCCCTCATTTTCACTGAGTTTTTCTCACCCTAATCCATAATAAACCAAACATGGTCCCCACTTCTCCCTAGCCCTTGTGCAAGGTGGCAGTGGTGAGCTGGGTGGTATATATGAGACAGCTCTTCTGGCTGTTCCTGGGAGCTGGGCCTGTGTGTCACTAGGTCTTCTCTTGCTTTCAGGAATACAGAAGCTAGTATTAGCAGGCAGAGTGGGAGAGGCTATAGAAGCCACCCAGCAACTCTATCCTGGCCTCCTAGAACATAACCCCAACCTGCTCTTCATGTTAAAGTAAGTATGAATAGCTTTATGCTCCCTAATGCTGAAATGTGTAGGTGAAGTTGAGAAGAGGCTCTCCAGCCATCCAGTCTGGATAGTGCTCTGAATTGAGAACCCTTTGGGAGCAGGTGACAGAGGACATAGGCTCAGTCCTTTGCACAGTGCTTGTAGCAATGTAGAAGTAGCCCTTTTGTTGCTGCCCGGACCCAGTATGGCTTTGCCTCGTGAGGTCCGGCGGAGGTGGGTGAATTTGAGCTCTGCTGACTGCCAGAAACTCTTTCACAGGTGATCTTTACTTGTCTTGTGGAGAACTTGCATCACTAGAGCAGTGGTTGTCACTGTGAAGGTTCCTAGAAAAGCAGATGTATGGAAAAGGCTGTCTGGGGTAGAGACTAAAGGAAACAGTGTCCCAGTGCTCCCAGCTGTACAGAGTGGCTCTTCCCAGCCTTCTGAGACATATGAGGACAATTCCCAGTAAAGCGAAGTGAAGAGCTGTCCTCACTGTCACTGTGCATGCTTTACTCTTCCTTCTCTATTTTCCATTGGCCACCAGTACTTTTTAAGTTGATAAAATAGTGAAGGAATAATGATGTTTCATAGATATAGTATATTCTCCCTGAAAGAAAACCTTCACAATTGAATTTTGGAGTTCCTGCAGAGGAGGTGGAGATAAAAGCTGTATAGGAACAGTTTCTTTTTAGCACAGTGGAATTAAACTTGCTTTGTGGGAATGTCTCGACATTCATTAGCATCAAAGTTGCTGTTTCTGAACTCCTTCCTCCTATAACATTATCAGAGCACTCACAATGCAAAGGTGCCAAGGAATCTGAAATGTCTTTTTGAAAGCAAAGGAATTTAACTCCTTTGCAGTTTCTAGGACTCAGGCCCTGAGGAAGCCTCAGTGCAGAGCATCCCAGCTGTCACGCACCCTTTCCTCCTTGTTGCCTCCTATGAACTCAGGTGTCGGCAGTTCGTGGAGATGGTGAATGGCACAGACAGTGAAGTGCGATGTTTCAGTGCTCGCAGCCCCAGGTCCCAGGACAGCTACCCCGGGTCCCCCAGCCTAAGTCCTAGACATGGATCAAGCAACTCACACATTCACAGTACTGGTAAGTGCGTTCTCTGTGTCCCCAAGTGAGAACAGCAGATGTTGAAGTGGTTGTGTATGACATTACCTGCTACTTTCTGTATGTTACTCTATGAAATGCTCCCTTCCTTTCTGATACCTGGCTGAGGGGACATACTGTAGCATGTGTGTCTCTATACTGTTGCAGAATTGGTTTTGTGTTAGCTGATTTCCACAATTCTGCAGAGCAGGTTTTTTCAGAGCAAAGAAGCTTTTGAAGGCAGCATTTTACTGCAGCCACTAGTGACTGTTTCACTGATGGAGTGGTGAGGGGAGGTTGGAAAGCAAAGCCTGTGTTCTGTACCTTGGAGTCTGCAAAATAATTGTTTTCCAGTAAGAACTGAGCAGAAGCTGCACTGCCAACTGAGCCAAAGGTCAGGGGGATGCTTTGCCTGAGAGCTTCTCCCTACCCCATGGACTTTACCTTACAAACTCTAAACAAGTGAGAAGGGAACAGTTCTGTTCTGGCTAAACCTGTCTCTGGAGCATCAGCTCTTTGGAGTCTGGGAAATTAAACAGTAGAATTTGGAGTGGAAAGTACAAGGTAAACCAGGACACCTAAATATGGTCCCTTTGTAATTACTGACTACGGCTTTGGAGATGGAGTGGGCCAGGAAGAATGACCTGCAGAACCCCTGAAAACAGGCTGAGCTTCACTTCACTGAGCTGTGACCTGCTCACAGCTGAGTGTGTTTTGCTTGGAACTCCCAGTACTGTGTGTGACAAACTGTGGACAGGCAAATACTGAAGGAAATCCTTTCCATTAAAGACAATGACGAATACCTCCAAGCTGTCACTCACCTTTGCAAGTCAGTGTTTTTGTTTTCTTCTGTTGCATTGTGAGAAGCCCTGGGTGTGTTTCTCTGACTAGTCAGAATGATCCCATCAGTCCATAAAAGCTCTTGGTACTATGCATTTTCAACTGCGAGGTGCCTACATCTGCAACTGCAATGCAAGGCAGCATTCCTATATATTTGTCTCTATGCATGGACATCACCTTGCATAGTTCTCTCTGTCAGACCTTGTGCTTTCAAAATAGTGGTCATTCCATCAAAGCATGTTTCAAAGATGATGCAGAACTGTTTTGCAGTCTACTGCATCTTCGTCATTAAAACACAAACCAGCTCATTGTTTGAATATTTGTGGTGCTGTGATAAAAACCAGAAATAATTCTCTCTCTGTAAACATAATTGTGGAATCAGCTGATCAATTTGGATACATCACCATCACTTCTGGAGGAACAGCCATGCCAGGTCACTTCATTTAGCCAAGATCTTGTGATCAATATTGGTTGCCTAAGGAAGAATATATGAAGAAAACAAGCCCTTTATGAGGTTTTTCCAAAATATTCTTTGAGCCTCTAATGATTTGCAGTTGTCTTGGTATTAAATAGCCCCTGTCAGTTTTGAATTGATGTAAAACTTGTAGTAATGAACAAACATTTGTGTCCTGTGTCAGTGAGTTCTGCAGCTTGATGTACACCTTTTGTGGGGGAGCAGATGAGATTTCAGGCCTAACTCTCCTTTCAGTGGTTTCTGCTCCTCTGAACAAGGAGGGTTAGCTTGTGCTTATGTAGGGGATTGTTGTTATTTGCTGAGTGTTGTGCAAATCAAGTACATGCCTAACTTAAGATGGGTTGTGGAAAGCCTGGGAAGTTCTGCTTTCAACAGTTTCTTTACTCGTGAGCTGTTTCTGCCAGTCTCTTATTTACAGCCCGTTTTTAGAACTTCCTGAAGCTCAGATGTTGCCTGTGAGCAGTGATGTTCCTTCCATATTCATTTGTGTTTTCTTTAAAATCCATTGCATGTAAGAATGATGAACCATAATTAAGATCTGCAGCCTTACTTTGCTTTCTTTCTTTGGGGCCTGCTCTCTTGCTAAATTGTTGACTTCACAACAGAGTGATATTGTGAGTTTGGTCTCATTTTTCCCTTTCTTCTTGACTTTCAGGAGCAGATAGTCCAACCTGTAGCAATGGAGTCATGTCCACAAAAAGCAAACAGAGTCATAGTAAATACCCAACCCTGAGTTCATCATCTTCATCTTCCTCCTCCTCTTCCCCCTCATCTGTGAACTACTCTGAGTCCAATTCTACAGATTCTACCAAATCTCAGCAGCACAGTAGTACGAGTAACCAAGAAACCAGGTATTTTTTTCCTTTTTAGATACCTGAGGGAGGGTGGGATGGTGAGAGAGGCCTCAGTCTGCTTTCTGAGGAGCCAGAAGGGTATCTGTCCTGTCCTTTTGAACAATAGATTAACTCTTCATTATCTACAAGGTCACAGCTATTCCCAGCAAACACAAGCCTGTTCCAGTTTCCCTGCTCTGGCACAGGCTTGGAGGCTCATCTCATAAGGATTATTATGATCCTCTTGCTTCAGACACTAAGGTGCCCCATGACACTGATGCCACTGGAGCCCAATGTGATAGTTTGCCTGGAAGCTCTCCCACTGAGCTTGGTGTTATTTCTGCTGCCTCAGCCAGTCAGTGGCTGCTGCTGAGCAGCTTCTCTGCCCTAGCTCAGTGCATTGCCCTCTTGTGTAATTTTCCTGGGCTACCTCTACCTGTTCCTTCCAGGTGAGCCTCTGAATCAGCAGTAATTTGTTCCATGCTGTGACAGCAGGTCAGATGAGACAGCCTCCCTTCTCCCAGAAGCTGTGGGTGATTCAGCAGAGCAGTACAGTCACTACTGCATTTGCTGAAGTGTGGTACATTAGTGAACCATGGTGAGAATTGATCTTCCTTTGGGCTCACTCTCCACACAGGTGTTGCAGGGCTGTTTGAGGCCCAACTGGAGCAGAGGGTGTCCTTGTGATCAGTAGAATCTCTTGGTAATTGCAGCTGACACTCATCCTCTGAGTGCTGCACTGAGCACAGCTTGCAGGGCAGTTAGTAGTCTTAATCATGAACCTCTTGTTCAGACTTCAGTTTACTAGAATCACTTGATAATGCTGGATTCATGATCCTTTTGTAAAATGTAGAGCCCGAGTCCCAACAATATTTTCTCTTAATTGCAGTTAATCAGCAGTTAAGTCAACAGTCTCAGCCTGCTGTCTTGAACATTTAAGTGTCCACTCTTTGCAAGTGCTGAGGGCTTACCATAGCCAAGGTTCCCCTCCTGTGCAGTCTATTAGTTGTTGTCTGGCTGTTGTTTGCTGTCCCTGGTCTGGCTGCTCCCTGAAGGGAAAGTGCTCTGCACCTGGAATTATAACAGGCACTTTCAGAACAGAAACCTGTTCCATAAATTGTCTTCAGAAGCAACAGTATTTGCTACACTGACTTAGACCATCTGGCTCCCTGTAGTCCAGCTGGCACATTTCCTGGTCTGCTGGCCATTGCTGGGCATCATCTGGCACCTGAGCACTTAATTTCTTCCCTTTCTAATTTAGACATCTGACCTTTCTTCCCTCCTTTCACCTCAGTGACAGCGAGATGGAAATGGAGGCTGAGCACTACCCCAACGGAGTCCTGGAAAACTCATCCACCAGAATAATGAATGGCACCTACAAACATGAAGAGATCCTGCAGACAGATGAATCCAGCATGGGTATGGCCTCAAAGGCAGGAGGAGTAAAGGGAAATAGAGCAGGAATCAAGAATTAAAACTGGGTTTGGATTGTGGGGAACAAAAGCATATACGTTGGGCTTCTTTCCCCACCCAGTGAATGAAATTCTCATGAGGAAAACGAATCTGTCCTGGAACTGAAATAGGTTTGGCTTTTTGTGGTCTCACAGCAGTGCTGGTGATGCTGTAGAGCAGGGAAAGCAACAGGAGTCAGATGTCCGTTCATCGCTGGTTATGAATCCAACTCAGAGCAGTCCTGGCAGAAGTGCCAGCTGGGGAGCTGAGCTGAGCTGTGCCAGGCTGGCTGATGCCCAGCTGCAGAGCGGCCTCTGCACAGCTGGTCAGCTACAACTGTCTTGTTTGTGGGTGCTCTAGCCAGGAGGGAGAAGATGAATTTGCTCCAGTACCTCTGAAACTGGTGGTTCCTCCAGTTACAGTGGGTCTTGTGGCCACCTGAGACTAGGACACTGGTGGTGTTAGCATCTCTGAAAGTCTTCTGAGTTCAGGATTTGTTAGACCAGTACACAGGAAAGGGTAACACAGCTGGAGTTTCAAGCTCCCAGGATTTTATTAGGAGACTTGATTTCTAGCTTGTCCTCAGGCATTAAGCAAACTGAACTCATATCGTCCCTGTTCCTAGCAGGCACTATGAAAAACCCACTACTGGCTGTTCTAGTGTAGGGATTACAGAAAGCTTCCACTGGGATAAACTTAGAGTAGGGAGCAGCTACTGCTCCAGAAGGGAAGGATTTTATGGCTATTATTACACAGAGTGGGCAGTGGTGGGGAATGAAAGATGATTGTTCCTTCTCCACTGTCTTTCCTCCAGAAGACAGCTGTCCCCAGAGGCAGCTCTGCGGAGGGAACCACGCTGCCACGGAGAGAATGATCCAGTTTGGACGGGAGCTGCAGATGCTGAGCGAGCAGCTTTGCAGAGAATATGGGAAGAACACCATACACAAAAAGATGCTTCAGGTAAGCCTGGGCCTTGTGCTGCGTTGCAGCAGTTCTCTGGGCCAGAACTGGGGTTGTAGGTTCCCTCGCAGACCACTGGGTAGTCCCCACTTCTGCATCTGCTGAGGAAGAGGGGGCCTGCATGGGGATCAGAGGTCAAAACGTGAATGCAGAACATCTACACTCAACTCTCAGCACAGGAGAGGAGAAATACAGCTCCCACCTGCATTCCTGGAGCAACTGCATGCCCTTCTTCTCTCCAGGTGACACTCTACCTGCCTTCCTGTGCTGGTTCCCCTGCCAGGTGGAGGGGGCACCCTCTTTAATCCACTGTCTTGATGGCCCAGTGTGGTCCCTTGCTGCCAAGAAGAAAAGGGCCCTTTCTTTTCAGGAGGTAGGCACCTGTCACCGTGGCGATGGCAGGAGGTGCCCCGGCTGACGGACTTGATGGTTTTCCTGTGTGTGTGCAGCCATGCCTGACCTTACTGTGCCTTTCTGTTCTCTCACACAGGATGCATTTAGCTTGTTAGCTTACTCAGACCCTTGGAACTGCCCCGTTGGTCAACAGCTGGACCCGATCCAGAGGGAACCTGTGTGTGCTGCTCTTAATAGTGCTATATTGGGTAAGATCTGGTTCCTATGGGAGCATTCCCCCTGGACATACCTGCTCTCAAGGGCTGTCCTGTGGTGGACAAGCCTACAAGTGTTAGGGAAAGTTCAGGAATGCTTGTGTTTAGCTTTCACCTCTCTCTGTTGCTGGGACTGTCAGGTCAGTGATGCAGGGTGGGAGGGAAGCCTGCAGAGAACAGATCCTCCTGATCTGCTCGTCTTTTGGCTCCCTTCCCTGCATCTTCCTCAATGCTGCTTCCAAGGATACTCTTTAGGATTTTCCTTCTCTGCTTATGGAAGAAGCTAAGATCTCTTTGATGCATTTCTTGCCCCTCTTACTTCATGCTCTGAACCCACCTGAATCATTTTGTGGGCATTACCAGGACTCTTTACCTTGCTGTGTGGGTTGGCAGAGTTCAGTCCTGGCGTCATCCTACTTTCTGTGAGGGAATGCAGTTGCTCTGTTGCAGCATGTCATAAGTGAAGCCATTTTCCATAGTATTGGCTGTAAGGCAGAGGGGAACTGTAATTCCAGTTGCCTTTGACCTCATGCTGAACATACAGAGTTGAATGCAGGCAGTTTATCTTCCCTTCAAGCATTGCTTCTGCATGTTCCCATCATGTGCTGTGCCTGCTAGAGCCCAGAGAGTCTGGCTGCTTGCAGGACTGTGGGAATTGGTCAAGCCCTGTTGCTCCTTCCCTTATGGTCTTAACTGTGCTGAGAGATCCTCTCTGTGCACAGATCTGGTTATAGGTTGGTTTTCTCCAGCTAGCAGAACAGCTTTCCTTTTTATGATGAGGTTTGCTCTTTGTGTCAGCAGGATGGATCATGGTTGGATCCAGTTATGAGCAATCTGTTGCCTTCCTCTGGGTCCTCAGAGCTAAATGTTTATGCCTGTTCTTCCATTTTCCTTAGACAAGCATGTTCTGTGGCCCAATAGCTTGCTGTTGTTTGCTCCCCTATCTTGAACCTGGTGTGGTAAATGCAGTGGCCTTCCATGGTGGAAGTCTTGTGCTGCCATCAGGGAGTTACTGTGTCATTACTGATACTAATGAGGTTTTGGCCTGCCACCAGTCTGCAGGAAAGGGATTAATTCATTCTAGGCAGGGCCCTTGATCCTGTCACCAGACCATGCCCATGCTGTGTCACTGCTCAGGTAACTTCACTCTCCGGTCTGGGTTAGCTCAGTTCATCCACAGCAGCCAAACACTGTCCCTGGAGAGCTTCTCTGTCTCAGAAGCCCATGTTTGGCTCCTGTGCACAGTGTGGCTCACTGTGCCCAATTTCCTAGGGCATCTGTGCATCTCACATTGTGCCAGAAGATTTAGAGATTGGCTTCCAGGGGAAGGAACAGCTTGATGGACAGTCCCATGAGGTTCTGTCTGAGTAAAGGAACAAAATTACATGTTTTGGGAAGGTGCTTGAGGAGCATTGGACAACTTGCTGAGGGATGACACCAGGGAGACATGAAAGATGGTGCCTTGGAACATGCTTCATCACACAGGTCACAAGACACCAAGACACCTTGTCTAGCTCAGCTGAGGGTTTCCTCTTGCTTGCACAACTAATGTGGAGCTGGAAAGGTGCAGTGATGAGTGAGTGAGTTTGTCAGTGGCTTGGGCTGCTGTGTGCACAAGTGGGAGAGATGGAGAGACTGCCTCTCACTTTGTGCCACTTTCTCCTGCCTTTCCTTATTCTTCCATGCTTTAATCTCTCATGCTTTGAGGGTTTTCTGGCAGACAGCAGCAGCAGGAGCTTCAGTGCCTTTTTCTTGCTCTGGTCACTACAGCAGCACTTTCTCAAGGGCCCTGCTGAGCTGTGGTCCTGTGTAGGACATGTCATGGGTTGTGGGGTGTGTGGAGGAGCAGCAGTACAGCCAGTGGTACTGAAAGGAGTAGCTCCTTCCTGCCAGAGCCAGCAGCTTCTGCCAGGGATGCAGGGCTTGTTGCCCAGGTGGGACTGAGAGGGACCTGAGTGCAGGTGAGCCAGCACACCTGCACACACAGCCAGGACAGCTCTTCTAAACAGATTTCTTTCTCTGCCCCCACAGAATCTCAGAACCTGCCAAAGCAGCCCCCGCTGATGCTTGCCCTGGGCCAGGCCTCGGAGTGTTTGCGGCTCATGGCTCGCGTGGGCTTGGGCTCCTGCTCCTTTGCCAGAGTAGACGACTATTTGCACTAGCCACCAGAGCAAGATGGAGTTGACATCGTTGAGTGCTGCCCTTCACCCTCCGTTGCTGCCACTCTGCACCACCATCTCGTTCGATAGCCTGACCTCCCTGCCACAGACACCCCCTCCAGCACACACACACACACACCCCAACACACACACTGCCTGTGAAAGGATTGAGTGAGTCCCTCACTGTGTGGCTATTCCTGACCCCAGGAACGACTGGCAGATCTTACCTGTCTCCCTGCCACTGCTGCGGCTCCAGCGGCACTCAGTATCTCGCTGGTTATTCTCATGTAGCGCCTTCTGATGTAGGGGTTTCTCTTTGTTTTGATTTGAGTTGTTTCTCATGGTTCCACCGATATTTTATCTGGAGAGTTTTGCTGAGCTGGTTTATGCCGATTCACTGAGGAAGCTCATCAAGTTGGTGACAGCTTGTTCTTCCCTTCTCCCTCCATCGTGCACATACAGCATCATCTTGTGTGCTAGTTATCTGAACTCTTCTCACAGTGGCAGTTCAGAGGGTTTTTTTTATTTTATTTTATTTGAATCATGTTTATTAAAAAGGTCTCTTCCACCTCCACAAAGTCATTGATGTATTTATTGCCCACAGGCTCAGTCCCAGCCATACCCATCCTACAGCCCCACAGGAGACCTGGTGAGGTAGGTCCTGTCATGCACTAGTGATGGGAATTTGAGGAGCTTGGTCCTTCATGATGTCTCTCTTAGAGCACAAGGCTCTCCTCAAACTTGGCTTTGTGAGTGGAAAGAGAAAAAAAAATTAGTGGTTGTGCTGTAGAAGCATCTCCCAGCCCTGAGAAAAGGAGTTAAATCCAGCTCTCACAGCAGCTGGAGGGACATGAGTATGAATATGAAGTCATCTGCCTCTGCATGGGTAGAAGCAGGTCGTGTGAGCCTGCCAGAAACATCCATGGGTGCTGCCCTGATGGGCTAACAGTCTGTTGCTAAATAACAAATCTCCCTTTTTCTCTGTGTGGGAAGGCCCTGTTTCTAAGACTCAGTAATGATAGTGTTTTCTGCCCCCTCAGCCATGTAACACTGATCTAAATATGAGCCTTTCTAAATTTTGGAAGTGTCTTGAGAAACCTGTGCTGAGCTGTACTCCCCCTCACAGGTGGAAGATGCTGAGATCAGGTTGTGGGTTGGGGTCAGTACCAGCTTTGTCAGGCCTGAGCAGTTCAGGAGGGAGCAGCAATGTTTCTTTAAGGATTACTAAGAAAATAATTTTAAGTTTCAGACCAGAGACCAGCAAGGATCTGTGGCTGAGTAACCTCCAAGTAAGATGGACTAATGTGTCCGTGCTGAAGTGTGTATCAGGCCCAGGGAATCGAGTGCTACCAGGCATTCAAACCACCTGTCTGTGAGTGCTTCTGAGTGTGTACTGTTACCTGGTGAGGCTGCATGGCAGGACCTGTGCTTTGCATCCTCTGCTGTATCATTAGGAGATGGCAGGTTCAACCTTGCTGCACAGGAGTTGTACTTCTGTACCTAATGAATTCTAGGTCAGTAGCTCTGAGGAGGACCCAGAGGAGCTCAAACTGAACATGAATTTTACTGCTGTTCATGATTTATTTTTATTTTGAAGGGCCAATGGAATGAACAGGTTGTGTTGAGGTTTGCCCTTAAAGTGGAGGTTAGCCCAGACTTCAAGCAGCAAGAGTTTGTGTGCCCCTTAGAAGGGAAGATGGTGTGTGACTGCTGAGCTTTAAGGATTTTCTGCATTTGCAGGCTGGATTTGCAGCTGGCACATGAGGTCTGAAATCAAGGCAGAGCAGGGGGCAGGTGCCACCTGCACTGCAAAAGATGACTGTGGCAGTGAATGTGCAGATGGTGTTGGAGGTGGTTGGGAAGGGTGTCCCTACCTTTCAGTGAAGGTGTACAGAGTGTAGAGGCAGTGCTAGAGCCATGGTGGCTTAAGCAAACAGGCAAAAGAAGGTTTAAAGATGGAGGAGATACTTTTACCAGATAACTCATATAGCTGAAAAAAGCAGAGGGAGCTCTGCATACCACAGCATTTCTTCTAGGGACACAGGGGCAGAGGGCTCCAGTAAGCAGAATTTAGCTTGCAAGTCTGGGGCTTCTCTGTCAGTTCTGGGTGTGTCTGAACGCTCATCTGTTGGTTTTCAGCTCTTCTCATTGTTCTGTTCTGTTCCAGCCTGCAGTCCTTGCCTTGCTGCCAGTGCACAGACACTAACTTGGTGGGCAGGTTTTCTTTCTGAAGCCTCTGATCCCAAACGTGCCAAGACTGCCTGCCCAGCCCACCCTGCCCAGTGCTGAGCCTGAGCCTGAGGCAGAGTGTGAACTTGGCCTGGTGAGATTCTCCTGCAGGTTCTCCATCCCTTAGACCCAGGCTGAGACACACTGCTGGGCTGACCTGGGTACTTGGGTTGGGAATGCTCTAGTACCTGGCTTTGCTTTCACATTTGGCAAATTTCTCTGCTGTTGGTCACTGTTGAGCTTGCAGCAATCTGGCTGCAGTCAGATTGCTCTCATCTTTGTAGCAATACCATCTTAATCTCTTTCTGAGGTTTTTGGGTTCCTTCTCTTTGTGGTTCCTTTAAACCAAGTCTCTTCATCATGTGTAATATTAGTGCCCCAGTTGGTCTCTCAGCAAAGCTGTGCTGACTGTCCTAGAGCAGCTTTTTTTATTTTGGTTTCCCTTTTGCTTAAAAAAACCTACAAACCGAAGAGATGTTCCCAGATATTTGGGAATTCTGGTGCCAAGAAATGCATGATGGATGTTACTTGAGGTTTTTTAATTTATTTCAAGTGTTCTGGTGGTTTCACTAGTGGTTTCTGCTTGTTGTGCTCAGATTCTGACTAATACTGGTCATGACTCAGTATGGGGAAGATAAGTTTGTTTGCGGTGTGTGGTGGGTGTAGGTGTCGGCCTCAACCTACCCCTGATTCCTAGATGAGATTTCTGGCTTGGTTTTCCCAGGTTGTATTTCAAAGCCTCTCACCTTTGAGTCTCCCTGGGTGCTCCTTGATGGTTCATGTCAGCTGAAGTTTGGTTTGGATTGTTGCAGTAATTTTGAAAAGCAGAACTAAAGTGAGTTGAGGTCTTTAACTTTGCATGTGGCTGTGCACCTAACCACAAGCCACATGCAGTTCAAAAGTTACTTTATAAAAATGATTTGGGATTTGTTACTCCAAGTGCCTCGAGCAACCTGGTCACTGCTCCTAGGAGTCCTTCAGTAAAGCCAAGTACATGACTATGTAGCCTGCAGTAAAAACTGCTGAATTCCCATTTCTGGGTGAGGGTGACGAGGACTCAGCTACAGCTCTGTGTTACAGTGCTGATGGTACTGGATAAAGGACTTCCGTCACGTGTGGTTGACATGTAGGTTGCTCTCTGCTGGGTTGGTTTCAGATCCTAGGAGAAGGTTTTCCAGATCTCAGCTGGACACTGCACACAGGCAGCATTCCTCAAGAGAGGCTTTCCAGCTGTGTGTCCTTCCCAGGACCTGTGAGGTGCTGCCACTGTGACAACTAAACCTCTTCCAGCTCTGCTATGGCTGGACACTCGGAGGGTCTCAGCTCTCCCCTGATCAGTCCAGAGGCACCACCAAAGAGCTGTGATCTACAGAATCACAGAATCAATTGAGTTGGAAAAGACCTCCAAGATCATCAAGTCCAACCTACAGAGTGGAAAACACAGTCCAGCTGTGTGCTCTGAACACCAGCCACTCCACCCTCCTTCCTCAAACTTGGCAGTGCAGCAAGGGCCTCTCAGAAGATAACATTTCACAGGGACCTGGTGAAACCTGTTTTCAAGGGTAGTGAACTGCAGCCCTGCACATCCTGGGCTTTGGGTTGGAGCCCAGTACCCTGCCTGTTAAGTGACCTTTTGAGAACAATGTTTTGGGAACTCCAGATTTGGAGCCTTTGTTAAAGTGTCCTTCAGGGGTTCTGTGAAGAGAGCTTCATGGAGCTGAATTGCATTACCAGGCTTTTCTCCCCATGGACAAGGGTTCATCCTGTCCCTACAAGCAGTGAGTGAGAGCATCAAGAATTCATGGGAGAACTTTGGAGTGAGAAGAAGGATCAAGAGTTGGAGGCAGTGGTGTAGCTGGGATGAGTGTTTCTGTGAGGTGTATCCACCTCATACACCTAGTACTCCAGCCCGTGACCATCTTAGTGGCCTCTGCTGGATGCATTCCAGTTTGTGGACATCTCTCTTGTACAAGGAGAAGCAAATCTTGTTCCTCTTGGTTCCTGTTCCTCCTGGAACCGTCTTGTTCCATATGATTCCTCAGGATGCTCCATGATCCTAGGCAGGTATTTAACAAAAGCTAGTTCAAGACTTAGAGGGCTGAATGATCCCTCAGACAGGCTCTCCCTCGAGCAGGGAGGTCTGTTGGCTATGCATCCTTTGATGTGCTCTCAGAGCCAGCTTGTTTTGGGAAAACTTACTGCTGCTACCAGCTCTCTCGTCTTGCTCCTCTGCCTCACACAATCCCAGCGTTCTCCCAGTTGCATGACCACCAGAAGTGGTATGTGCAGTGGCAGGTGCTGCAGAGCTGCTCTAAGACCAGAGTTACCCCTGTGGCTCATGTCTGTGTTGAGCATAGACATGGCAACTGCAGCTGCCCTTCCTGGGCTTGTTCTGCTGTGCTGGACTAAAGGGACAGATCTGTGTGCAACAGTCCTTTTTTGTCACTGTACAGGATCCCACCAGCCTGCAGCTGGGCTGGCTGCAGCACCTCTGCTGTTCTTTCAGAGTCTGGTTAGGAATGGAGCCCTTGTGTGTGGCCAGCAGCATGGAGAGGGACCTCTCAAGTGAAGCACTGGACAATATGCAGCTCTTGGTGGGAGGTTGTCCAGTGGCTGCTTTCCCTCCGCTCCAGTCTCCTGTGTATACCAGAGCTGGAGCTCATTGCCTTGGGATGTGTGAAGGATGTGTGAGTATGGGTGCTACAGCTTATTTCTATTTCCAGCATCCTGGTGATCCTTGCTGTGTTGGTGCCAACCAGATTTGGACACCAGGAGATGCAGCTGTGATTGATTTAGAGAATGGGCCCCTCCAGGAGTATCATTTCTTGTGGTTACCTGCACCTAGGATCTTCCCATCTGCTTCCATATTCCCTTCTGGGTTTTTTACAGTGACATCTCAACCTGTCCTCAAGCTGTGTCCTTGTTTCTCACATGGTTTTATTAAGGTGTTTTTACCATTCTTTAAATAGCTTTGTTCTTGAGGCTCCCTTGAACAGTGGGAGCAGTCAGAGCTGCTGGAACTAGTTCTGGGGATTCAGTATATCATTTTCTACCTTGGGCATCGGGGATGGTGAGCCATCTCTTCTGTCAGCAAAGCAAACCAGGCGGGATTGCTGCTGTGGTTTGGTACCTGTCTGTGTTAATATGTAGCACGTGTTGCTTGGGCGTAACTTTCAGGGTTCCTTCTGCTGTTGTGGGGTTGATTGAGAAGGTGAACTGTGGCAGCCAGGCCATAGAGCAGTGTGTAAATGCCGTGAAGCTGTGTGGTGCACCACATGGGATTGGGAAGCTCTTCCCAGGAAGGAGCAGTGTGCAGGCTTGAACTGCCCCATGGGCAGCAGGTGGAGAGAGAGGTCCATTGTGCTTCAGTCCTGGGTGCAGTGAGGCCCCAAGGAGCTGGTCACAGCCTGAGAGAAGGAACATGTTCCTTCAAAAGGTGTTTTGGTCCATCTTTGCAGGTCCCTTTGCAGAAGGAGCAAGTTCCTTCCAATCCTGCCAGTGTTAGAGCAGCCTGAGTGGTGAGTCAGGTGGGGAGTAGGTCTCTTGTAGAGAGCTGGTGTTGGGTCTTCAGCTGTATGTGTTTGCCCCTAGGTGTTTCTGCAGAAGGACTTTGTGGGGACATGCTAGGGGAGTTGCTGTGTGCTTCTGAGACTCTTCTGCCCCAGAGGAATGAGTGATGGAGGGAACTGCAGTCCAGCTGCTCTTGCTCAGAGCCCAAGCTGGCTGTGAGCCCTGTCCCAGCTGCTGTGTAGGGCAGAGAGCTGGAGGAAGTGTTGCCAGTGGTGTGGGGGAGCTACAGCAGATCTGGGAGGAACGCAGAGCAGTTGAGAGACTGGAGGGCTCTTCCATAGGCAGCACTAGCTGCTTTCCACCATCCTTCCCTGCAACAAGAAGTGGCAGGTGGTGGATGAGTGAACATGGTGTGTCTGTCCCTCTCCCTGTGTCCCACACCAGAGCTCAGAGCCTGCATCTTGAGCTGTGGCAGTGCTCAGCAAGCCAAGGGATTATCCAGGCTTGAGGAGCACATGTCCTTCCAGCTGTTTTATTTCCAAGAGGGAGGCTTAGCTCTCCTGTTTGCAGGAAACCCACAAGTCTTGTGTGGGATTTACATTCACATCACCACAGAAACATTCCCGGAGGCTATGCAAACCTCTGCTCCTTGCTGAATGTCCCCTGGCCAGGCAGACACCTTTTCTCTGGTCACTCCACTTGGGTCCAGGCACATGCTTGGCCATTTTTGCTCAGAAGGACTTTAGCTGCATCCTTCCTTCAGAAGGGAGCACAGAGGGATTTTGTAGGCTGGGCTTCTCACAGGCTCAAACTTGGAGAAAGGAGAAGCAGCTCTGGGGATAATCCAGATTTTAAAGAAAATTTGAAAACTACAAGTATGGTGACTTCCAGACCAAGGACTCTGCATAGGCATTGGATTGGGGTTGTCTCGGTCCTGCCTGTGCACTCCTCATGGCTCTGCAGCTGGAGGAGGCAGGAGGAGACTGCCAGCGCCTGAAGCTCTCGCACGCAGCGGTGCAAGCCCCAGGACCTGCCCACCATGCAGTGAACTCTTCTCTCCTGCTGGTTGCTCAAAACTCAGGTATGAAATGCTCAGCTGGAGCATGGGGTGCGAGGTCTCTGCAGGTTTCCTGCCAGCCCTGTAGGAACATCCACCGCTGGGCAGATCTCCCTGTGCCACTCCAGGCTTCTCTTGGCCTTCGGAAGGGAGTTTCTCCTCTTTGGTACAACATTGGCTAAATGGACATTACACAAACTGTGCACATTGGTTCAGTCTAAGCTTAGTATTTGTGAATTAAGTTATCTGATGCTTCGCATGAAAACTTCAAAAAGGGGATTGGGGGGGATTTTAACTGAGAAAAAGCCTATGAAAATATACTGGAAATATGGTAAAGAAATCGACGTTCTGCTGTATATTGACAGAATTATTTTTATTAAAATACACATCCATGTGCAAGAGCCAGTGTGGAGCTGTGTGCTTTGTCAGTCTCTGCTTGCCAGGAAGGTGAGTGCAGAGCCGGCGCTGGCGGCAGCTCGTGTCCCCTCTGACATGATGTTTGTCCCCCGAAATCTGATCCTGCTTCAGCTTTCCTTTCCACCACTGCTTCATCCCATGGTGCTTATGATTCTTGGGGAAAAAATGTCATTAGGGATGTTTTCCCTGTCCCATTCAGTATCCTGGAAAATACAGCTGTGCTGTGTTTTCTAACCACAAGCATAGAACACTGATGAAGCTTTAGGCTGAGGATCAGTTTATTGCCCTTGCCATATTCCTTGCCTTCACTTCTCTGAGGTTTTCCCATGCATGTTTGCACCTCTCCCACGAGATGATGGACCAACAGCCTGGTGTTAGTATCCAGGGTCCCATGCAGCTCCCACCCCTCCCCAGCCCTGCAGAGGAACAGGCAGCCAGGACACCACTCTGCCCAGCTGAAGTGGTTGTGTCCTTACCCTTCCAGCACTGTTGACATTGTTCCTCATCTCCCTCAGATATTTTGCTGTGGCCACCAGCACATTTGGAAGCTGACAAGGTATTAAGGGTTTGGTAGATCAGTATCTTCTCTCAGAACCCTCCACTCCCAACCTCTTGGTTCTGGAGCACCTGCAAAGCCTGTGGGGCTGAGAGCATCCTGTGAGGACATACAGCCTTACCTTTGGGTAAAGGTAAGCTCACACTGACCCACGGGTCAAGACTTGGCTCCACTATCACATTCCCAATTGAACACACTGTCACCAGGCACAGTTTGCTCCCAGCCTGGAGGAATACATAATGGCAAAGGTGTTTTACAGTCACACCATGCCCTGGGCTTGTAGGATCTATTCCTTGGGTTGGAGAATCAGGAAAAATTCAAAGAGCAGCTTGTGGCAATGAGTCTTTATTATAAATATTTGCTCCACTGGCACATCCCAGCAGGGCAGTGACAGCAGGAGGGACTCGTGGCTGGTCCCTGACTCTGACACCTGATCCTGCCAGGTCTGGGCTGGCTTCACCTGCAGTGATCGTGCTGACTGCTGTGGCATCCTTCAGAGAAGTGCTGTGAGCACTGTCTGCTCCCTCCAGAGACAGGAGGGCTGGATGGATGGCTAAGTTGGATGTGACTGGAAAAGGAAGATTTCATTTTTTCCTCTGAAGCTTTTTTATGGCTCTCTTCACCCAGGGCTTCTTGGGGTCAGCACAGATCTCAAAACCATTGGCAGTCACAATCCTGCAGTGAGCAAGTGAGGAGAAAGAGTAAAAACATGAACCATGAGCCATTCCCTTCCCAGGCGCTTCTCCCCTCCCTTTGTGCAGCCCCATTCTGGATTGAGGCTTGGAGCTATGTCCAGCAGCCTGTGCCCTCCTTGGGCTGACTCTGCCCAGGCCACTGGCAGTAGCAGAAAGCACTAATTCCTATTTTTTCCTGCCTTTTCCCAACCCACAGAGCTACTTTGCTAGCACAGCCCCCCCCAAGCACATGCTCCTGATGGGATGGGATGGGATGGAGGAGCTGCTCCAGCTCCCCACTGTGCAGAGGTGGGAGGCAAACCCTGAGGTACTCACACGACTGCAGGCAGGGAACAGTCCCTGGGCGTCTCATAGAAGCTTTGCACGTGTCGGACAGGTTTCTGTGCGTGCTGGAAGCAGCATTCCACAGGTGTGGAGTGACCTGGGAAGGGAAGGGAGGGATGTGAACACCCTTGCCAGCACTTTTCAGCAAACTGCATTGCATTGCAGGTTATCAAACACAGGATGGAGATTGTGGAGTTCCTGCAGCATCCCATGGCAAGGATTTGTCTCCCTTCATGGCAGCAAGCCCAGGACTGGGATGTGGGTGGGGGTGGGGAGGGCAGCACAGGACCTGGCACCCCACAACCTGTGTTGCTGCAGCCACCAGAGTGGCACAGCGAGGTTGAGGCACTCGGCCTGGGGATGAGGTTTGGGGGGTTTCCATGGCAGGGGCATAACTAGCAGAGTGTTTTTCAAGGTTTCAGACAGCTGCATGTGCTTCCCCCTTCAACAATTTGCTCATCCAGCTGAGACCTGGGGAATGGCTGCCAGAGCCTCCTCCAAGATCCTGTAGCATCTGCCCAGGGCTGGCTTTGCTGAGACCACCCAGCACCTTCTCCACCCATCCCCAAATCCTGGGATGTGCCGCCCTGCCCTGACCAGGGGGTTGCTCCTCCTGCCAGCAGCACCATTCCCACCTCCTGCTGGAGTTTCCTGCCCGACTTCCCCAATGGGACGTGCCCAGTGGAGACTCCAAACCCCAACCTGCAGCGTAGCCCACGAGGTGCCTTACCTGTGGTGTGGTGCAGGGAGAAGGTGAGGAGCAGGGAGAGCAGCAGGACTGTCCTTGCAGCGAGCATGGTGGCTGTGTGAGGGCTCTTCCTCTGTCCTGCTTTGTTCTGCTCTGCTCGGTGTCTATGGCTTTGGATCTCACAGCACCGTAATTTATCTCCTGCATGCCACCCACTTGGACAGTTTTCCAGAAAATTTCAGACATGTTCTGAGAAGCCTCTTCCTGGGTATAAGGGGGTTTCTGTCATTTAAGGGCACATCCAGTGGTGGGAGGAAGAGGTTGAGGAGCAGGACATCTACTTCTGCTTTCTGCAGAAGAGCTATGAGGCTGTGAGGGGCTTGCAGGAGACTTCTGGGGAACTCAAGTTTACTCAGGAAAGGAGATTAAAATTAACTTACTGTAAAGGCAGAACATCAAGTCTAATGTTCTGCTGTTTATTTCTAACAGGAGGGACAACTTACAGGCTCTGTGCAGGAACAGGTCATAGGTGGGTTTCACTGGTTTGTCTGCGTCGTCAAAGGCAAGTGACTAATGAGTCCCTTCCAAAACAGACTCTTTGACCACCCTGGACATACTGAGGGTGCTGGGTTAGACACTTGATGGGATGGGATGGGATGGATGGGATGTCAGGCAGAAAAAGCCACACTGGACTGAACTAGGAGGGACCCCAGAGCAGGGGTTGGCAGAGATGCTTTTGTTGGGTTCAGGAGACTTGATAGAAAGGGAAGAAATGGGGCAGTGGCAGTGATGCATCCAGGTCAGATCACAAGTCTGAGTCCAACTGTTGCCCCTGCCTCCCACACCAGCTCTGGGATCAAAATGAGAGGGTCAGACAGATGGAGGCTCATGGCCATCAGTGCACAGACAGGTCATTTCTGCAGGGACATGGGACAAACCCTACCACAACCGCAAGAGAGTCATCCTAGCCCATCCTCAGGGAGAACCCCAAAGGCAGGTGGCACAGAGGACTGGTGGGCATCAACCCAGGTTCCATGCAGGGATCTGCTCCCCAGGAAGGCAAGATGCAGCTGCAGTCTGCGTGTGAGGAGGGTGAGGTCCTGGTGGGAACCCACATGGGATGATGGTGAGTGGGAGCACAGGAAGGGACCTGTCTGTGGCTTGGGGATGAGGCAAGCTAGGTCTTCTCAAAGGGGAAGAAAGGTGAAAATGGACTTCCTTGAAGATTATCTCATGTTTGCACAACTTCTCTGGAAGAAGAAAGGAGAAGGAAACAAATCGAATGTGCTGAAGACTCTGATTTAGAAGAATTGGTCTGCAGGACATGGGGTCTGGTGACCTGGCATGGGGTGGGGTGGCCATGCAGGGAGCTGGGCACAGCACTGCTGTGTTGTAGTGCCATTTTCCCAGGAAAGAGCTCTGCAGGGAGAAAACACCTGGCACACAGCAGCCCCTGAGTCCACTGAAGATCAATGGAGTTTGCATCCACCCCCAGGTCCTCCTGCCCTCCCTTTCAAGCTCCTACCACCTCCCTGGCACACAGACCCTCAGCCCAGCAGCCACCAGGGTCACACCACCTCCTAGGCCTTGGTCAGAAGGGAAGGGCTGTAATTGAGAACTGAGCTAATGGCTTTTTCCCCCCAACATTTCCTGATTCAGAAAACCTTATGTGTCAAGCTCCCCCCCAACATTTTCTGATTCAGAAAACCTTATGTGTCAAGCCTTGAGCTCCTTTTTCAGGCTCGTCTGGGGGAGCACACAGTTGCTCCTCCTTTCTCTTAGTCAATTAGTCCTATTGGAAGCATTAGTAGATGCCTCTACTATTTGCCCTTCATAAGGCAAATCAGTGCATGTGGGGTGTTTGGAAGCTCAGAGAGGCCTCACACAGCTCTCTGGGCTTCCCTGTCTGTCCCTGCCTGAGCAGTGGAGCTTTGGGTTTGGCTTTAGCCTTCTCCAGCCTCTTCAAAACTGCAGTGCCTGGGATGCTCCCAACAACCTCCCAGGCCATCCTCACTGGTGGCACAGTCTCTTCTCCCTGTGTGGAGCTCCTAACTAAGCATATACAAAGGCAAGCAGGCATCTGTGTAGAGAGAAGAGGGGGGACAGGCTGTGCACAGGATTTTATGGGTGTCCAAACCACCTGCAACCTCACTTTAACTAATAGTTGAGTACAAATATTTTGACTGAGGAAAACCCCGACTTTAGAAATTAAACTGGGTAAGCATGGGAAAAGAAAAAAAAGGAATGTACAGATGGGAAATATTCTCTGACTCATATAATGCTTTGATTTTAGAGTAGATGATCATACAATAGTTGAACAGGGTGTGTTAATCCTCTGCATACGACAGAGCGCTGGGGTCGGTGCTGCTTCCATGGCACAGCAGTCAGGAGAGGGCACCAAGCCCCAGCAAACTGGGTGACTCCATGGCCTGAAAGCCCTGGAAGGGTAAAGGCAGCAGTTTAAAAAGCGTCCTCAGGCTGAAGCATCTCCTGGTACACCCAGAGATCTCCACCTGCCTCTTGGTGCCCATGAGTCCTCCAGTTCCCAGAGCTACAGCATGTTGGAGTCATTCCCTCAGCTCTAGATGGGTTTCGTCCCTGCTGTGAACGCATTCCTGGAGGTGCTCTGCAGCCAAAATCCTGTTCCCCAGAACTGGGAGTGCTGACAGCAGGGCTGTCAGTGTGGCTGCTGCTCAGAGACTGGCTGACCATCATCCGACTGGTGGCGAGTGACGGCTTTACTATCACTTGGTGGGTGTTTTTGGTGGTTTTCCGTTATTTATTTTTTTTGCCTAGTTGGTTCTCCTCCTTTTGTTAAACTGTCTCGAGAAAAGAAAGAGGAAGTGGAGGATGTTCAGAGTTACAGCATTTGTATTCCCAGGTCACTGTCACACGTGGTGGAGCCATGCTCTGCTGGCAGTGTCTGAACACCTCCCCCACAAGGGGAAGGAATGAATGAATCCCTTATTTTGCTTTGCTTCTGTGCATAGCTTTTGCCTTATTTATTAGTGTCTATCTTAACCCAAGACTTTTCTCACTCTTGCCCTTCCAGTTCTCCTCTCCATCCCAAAACCCTGGCAGGGATCACTGCTAAGCTCACCCCTGGCAGAGATAATTTTCAGAGCTGTGTGTGGGTAAATCCCTTGTCTGCTTTAGCATTCCCTTCTGATCTACCTGCCCAGGGAGCTCTGCAGAGAAACCTTTCCTCTGTAGCCCAGCTCAGACACCACAGTCCTGGGGTAGACATGGCATCCAAGCTGTGCTTCTGCACAGGGCAGCACAAGAGACAAGCTGAAAGCTCTAAGCTCAAAACTGGTGGCAGTTTTGCACCTCAAAGCCCTCTGAGGAGTCTTCAGCCCCTTCTGAGTCCCCTTGAAGCAAGTACCCAAATGGTGCATCCATGCAGCACCATCCATCCCCCTCCCTGCCTGCCCCAGAAGGAGTCCCCATCCCACCCAGCCCCTTGGCCAGCTCCTTGCCTCGACCTGCTGGCAGCACCACGGTTGTGGAGCTGGGAGAATAAAGGACACAACTCGCCAGTAGCACACAAAGTAAACCTTTATTTTGTAGCTGTGATCAGCAGGTGGATGCTGGTGTGTCCAGCAGCATCCCAGGAGCTGGTGCCTGGCTGGTGGATGTGGCGCAGGCTCTGGGGAGTCACTGCTCTCTCCCAGCAGCAGAGACCTCCACAGCCCCTTCTGGGATGATGACTATAAACCTTCCTTCTCACCAGGATGTTGGGCACCCACTCTGCATCATGGGGCATGAACTCCTTTCCTTTTTAGAAGCCTCTCAACTGTTTTCTGCACCCAGGTCACCTTTGGGTTTGCGCAGACCTTGGTCCCATTCTTGGTCTCAAACCTGCCGAGACAAAAGGTGAAGCTTTGTGAGAAATGACAGCTATAATCCCACTTGTGCCCACGCCATCCTTCTTTCCCTGCACTCCTATTTTCCCCTTGGCCCTGCATGCTGCCCCTGGGTATTTGATGCCCTACAAGCAGCTCATCCTGCAGTCCAGCACCTCTAGAGCCTGTGCAGAGCCTTCAGGAGCTGCCATGGACTTGTGTCCTTAACTTTGCTCTGCAGAAGTGCCTAGACAGTCACATCCTCCCCTTTTTGTGCTGGAAGACCATGGTGGCTATGCAGACCTGGCCCACTTCTGTCCTCGGTCAAGACAGATGAACTGAACCTGTGATGGCCCAGGAGACAGCACAGCAATGAGGAAAGTACCAGGACTTACACAATTGCTGGGGAAAAACACTCCTTGGGAGTTGCGTAGAAGCCCTTCAGGTTTGCCAGCCGGAGAGGATTCTTTATGTACTGGAAGCAGCACTCAGACGGAGCGTAAGGGGCTGGAGGAGACAAAGAGAGGTGGTGAACATTGGCTCTGGAAGGCAGCATGTCTTTAGAACCTTCCCCCATGACAAGGCTGATCACACATCACCCCCCAACTTCTGCAGATGCTGCCATGAAGAGCCCCAGGTGCCCTCCTCTTTCATTCCTGGGGCAGAAGGATGCTCCAGGTTATTATCCAGCACTAACAGCCCTGCAGCACCTCTTCCAAAGCCACCCAGCTCCAGAAGCTCTTTCCATCCTTCCCTGCATCCTGGGATGTGCTGCTCTGCCCTGGCCAGGAGGTTGCTTCTCCTGCCAGCAGCACCATCCCTGCTCCGTACTGGGATTTCTTGCCTGACCACCCCAATGGGATGACTCTGAGTCCCGACTGGCAGTGGTGGCCCATGAGGTGCCTTACCTGAATCAGAGTGTGGAGAGAGGGTGAGGAGCATGACGAGCATCAGGACTGTCTTTGCAGTGAACATGGTGGCTGTCAGAGGGATCTTCCTCGCAGGGTGCTGCTCTGCCTCTTTGGAGGAGCTCAGCTCTGAACTCAGGCAAGGAGGTGCTGCAATTTATCCTCTCCACCCCTCCCCACTCTTTTCCAAAGAATTTGGACCAAATTCAAAGAAAAGCTCTATACAGTTTCATTGCCCACGGGGATTTCCATCACGTGGGATCACTAGGGTTATGGTCCAAGATGATACCTGGAAAGTCTGAACAGACTTCGTCAACTTCTGTGTTCACCCAGACGTGTCTGTGGGAAAGCCATGAGGGAAGTGAAATCCTCCTCTGCGGACGCGTGAACTCAAGAGCTCACAGATTCTTGGAGAGGAGATTTATACTGATAGGAAAGGCAAAGCCTGGTGTTCCATGCAAAGTCACTTTTCAATCCCAGAGCCAACACAGTTGTGCTGGTGGTGGCTGGATGGCTTGTGAATTCCTGGGAAGCATTAAGCAGGAACAGTGACTGCTGCTGCCACCAGCCCTCTGTGACTCGAAAGCTGCAAGGTGTCACACACTGCTAGAAATCTAGTAAAAATGCTGAAAACACATGCTCAGACCCCTGTAGCTGCTGTGGCTAGCTGAGCTGCTGTGGAGAGATGGAGTCCCTAGGTCCCAGGAGTATGACTTGGCCCAGGGCCAGCCTGGCATGACACCACCCATGCTGTGCAGCCACCAGAGAACTAAACAGAAAGCATTTCTGAAGAGGTCCACAACCTGTAAGGACAGTGCCATTCCTTCCTGCATGTGTTCAACCCAGTGTCTCCCTGAGCTGTAATGAACTCCTCGTGCCCTCCTGCTGATCCCCAAAAGCATCCTTCCCTTCCCCCACAGCTTTGTTGATGTTCTCTT
>NW_008660238.1:44612-58879 GCF_000695815.1 Acanthisitta chloris
CCAACATCTCTCCAGGAGCCTCTCCTCAAACCTGGGCTATGGCTGCTGGGATCAGAGTAGCCTCCCCAGGAGGCTGTCCCAGCAAGTTGCCTTTTGGGGACCACAACATTCTGCAGCCAAACTGGCAATGCCAAGCTGGGAACATGGGCCATATTGCTGTTCCTGATGTATTTTTGTCTTGCCTGTGGTGTGCACAGGAGCAGGGCCACCAAGCACAGATGGCACAATGGTGTCATACCATGGCAGGTGTGCTCAAGCTGGGGGAGTGCAGGCTCCCCTGCAGCCACGGAACAAGGGAGTGCACAGCCTGCCCTAACCATGCCTGGGGCAAAGCCACCATCCCAGGGCTGGACCCTGATCGATACAGAAGGATTCTGGGGTAGGATAGGCATGTCCTGCTGCAAATCCATGGCACGTCTCCCTGTGGCCTAGGGCCAACCACTCCCCAGCTATGGGGAATGCTTTGGGTGGGCAGCCAGGGCAGCACATAGTGCTGGTGGCAGAATGAGTACAGAGGCATCCAGCAGCAGGGTCAGGATGGAGAGGACCTTGAGAAGCTTCTGCAGAGCTGTGCTTGCTTATCTGGCAGGAAATCTGGCCTGGGATGCTCTGCTTCCCCTTTCTTGGTTTTTCAAGCCATGACTGTTGAAGCCAGATGATTCTCAACTCCCTGGAGAACCTTTGATGTTTATTCTTTTACTTTTTGGAAAGGGACTGACTGATGTGCAGACATTAACTAATGAGTTCTGGAAAGCCCCACTGCTGGTCCAAGTTTCCATTTCATTTGAATGGACTCTGGAAAATTTGCTTGTTTACCTAAAAAATAAACAGCATCCTGGTGATTCTGCAAGAGGAGGAGGAGGGAAACTCAGGGCACACCTCAAGTGCATCCTTTGCCAATAGTGCCAGTGATGGGGGGAAGGAGCTGGGCAGAACAAGCTCCATGCTGGGAAATGGGGAATCAGTGGGTGACTGAGCACATCCAGTTGTGCTTGAAAACCAAACCACACAGTCACTGTCCACTCAGTGCTGCAAGAGCAGATGGGCTGCCAAGGTAGGAGAAAGGTGGCTGAGCATCACCCAGTGCCTCAACATATCCCCAGGGAGGCGGTGGGAAAGTTTGAATAAGTTTTCCCTATTTAATTCTGTTCTACACAGTTACTTTGAGTCTTCTTCATTTACAATATGAATCATTCTTGTTTTACTTCCTTTAAACCATCACCTTTCCAAGTGTAAAGCCCCTCTACATTTCTTTGGGGTGCTCACTCAAGGGTCTCCCTAGCTCTGTTTCAAAGCTCTGGTTGACTCAGGATACAATCACAAACCAAAGGGGATGCTTTTGTTCCTTCCTGGTAACAGAGCCCACACTGCAACTCCAGGTACAACTGTGCCAGGTCCTACAGCTTGGAAAAATATTTTAAAGGAAGGAAAATGAGAGTCTCTTCCAAAGCCTGCTTCCTACAGCTGGACACTGGGGACCACCAACTAGTGTAAGCTAATGAGCCAAGACACCTCCTGTGCAGTAAGTCCTGCCCAGAGTAATGAGACACGGAGGCTGCAGGAAGGTTGTGTCCAGGAGCCCTTCCCCAGGGTTCTGTCTACACTGAGTCACTGGCAAAGCTCGTCCCACAGCACAGGGAGAGAGCAGAAACTCAACACACGTGGGCAGAAAACCCTCACCATCATGGCCAAGCAGAGGCAGGGGTGGATGTAGCTGGAACAGAAACTGGAAGTAGCCAGTTCGCTAAGGAAGATAAAAAACAGGATGTGATGCCAGTTTTCTGAAATGCACTGAAAAGGAGACATTTTTCCATTTTTCTTCAGTGAGGTTAATCAACTGCCTCAGGGTAAAGTGAAGGATGGACCTGGGGTGTCAGGGAGACTCCCTGCTAGAGAGGCTTCCCTGTTGGGTAGCAATTTTGGGAAATGATGCTTGGTGAGGACTTCAGCCTCTTTTTTTCAACCCTGACCTTTTTTAAGCCAGCAGTAGAGAGATGCTTCAGCTAAGCTTTTAAAGCTAAATTGTGATAACAGGAAAAAAAAATAGGACATGGAAGCAATTCAAGCCCAATTTTGAGTGATTTCATTTTTAAGACATAGTCCTGATAACTCCAAGGAGGCACTAGAGCAAGTTATGAATTTCCTTGCTCTTTAGTGTTCGATGAGGGTAAAACCCAAGTAATCAGAGAAATACATGTAGACAAAGAAAGTGATGAGAAACATATATTAAGATCTGTAAATATTGTAATGAAATAGTGTTTGTGACAGCCATGGTTGCAGTGGACAATCATGGAGTTGGCTGACATCACATCACTCCTTGGAGGGTGCCTCTCACTCCTTTCTATATTGTTCTCATTTTTTTTGTTTCAGTTATTTGCTTTGTGGCCTCGCAGATCACCTGGCAGAATTCAAGGGTGCTTCAGAAATGAGCCTTCCTCTATCACCCGAGATTATCACTGAAAAGGTATGACCCTGGAGAGTCCTGACAACCTGTGCTACCCAAGGGGGACTTCAACGACAAGAACTGCCCTTGAAGTGACATGAATGGGACACAATCCTTATGAAAGTGCAGATTAAGCACATGCAAAGCGTGGAAGAACCACAGCCATGCAGAGGAACTGTGGCTGTGCAACCAGAGAACCAAAGCACCCGAGAGACATCCTGTCTTCTGCTAAGCCAGCAGTGTGAAAGTGGTGGTACATCAGCTTGGCCAGAGGCTGCTTCAAGCACGAGAGCTCTTACGCAATGCTGGAGAGGAAAACCACTGCACCAAGCAGGGACAGATGTCATAAATCACAACCCAAGCCTCAAACCAGAGAGGGTGGAGGCGGAAGTGTCTCTGTTTCACAGGAGTAACTGTGCCTCTCAAGCATTGTCCTGGAGAGAAATCAGGGCTTGGATAATGGCAGAGGGGTCTCACTGCCAAGTCCAGGCTGCAGAGAGCAGTGAGACGGGACAAGCCAGGAGCCAAGGGTGACCCCAGCACAGGCAGCGTCCTCACCAGTCAGGTGAGAGCCCACAGGGTCTGAGCACAGGGAACAGAGCCAGAGGCTCCATCAATGGCCCCAGACACACTAACGTGAGGAACCAGGTACAGAATCCATTTGGGAGGGTTGGGGGAATCCATTCAGCAGCAGCAGGAGATGGGGACAGAGACAGGGCTCCAACACCAAGGGGTTCTGCCAGCCAGGAGACAAGATACCTACAGCATAGGTCAAAGGTCTGCCTGAGAGTCCAGACCAGAATCAGGGCATCAGACCAGCACTCACAACACACCCGAAGCAGAGACCAGAGGCTCAAGCCTGAGTTTAGGTGGGGCTCCTGGGATTGGGCAGATGGTGGAGGTGTGGTGTGAGGGTGTGTCCACCCACAGATGAGGGTGGTCTGGATAGTTAAGGCCAATTAGTGCCTTCAAGGTCTGCCACTATGCCATCTGGTGGATCTGAGCATGTGAAGGCACGGAAGTGAGCCTGTTTGGAGCAGCCAGTGACTACTCTTTCTCATAAGGTCAATCAAAACAGCTGGCTAATGACATGGTGGAGAGGATGTGGAGTGGGAAACCAAAGACACGGATCAGCAAGGGACGAGTAGGGCACACCACGAGCATGGGCCACCCATCTCCTGTGGGCTGCAAGGAAACATCAAGGTAGGACATATGTCTTTTACACTAGGTGCAGAATGCAACCCTTGTCCCTCTTGAGCAGAAAATACTTGGCAATAGTTACCTCCTGGACCAAATTCTACACCTGAGGCAGCCCATGGACCTCCAGGAGGAGCATGGTAAAGTGTGCTGTAGGACACCTTTAGCACGAGGTCTTTTCCTGCACTGTCAGACACTGAGACAGCAGGGAGCAAAGCCAGTGAGTGTGTGCAACCCAGGGCCAGGCACTGGGCATCAAGAAGCTCCAGCAGAGCTCCAGAGGAGCAGCTACCCTGACGCCTGCTCTGCCTGTCGGAAATGACTCATCGCTGCTGGGGCTGACTTGTTTGCACAGCATCCCACTTCCTCTCCCACAACACGGGGGAAAAGAGAAGGGGGAAAAGTGCTTTTGTTTTCACAGTGTTTCTTATCCCCCCTAATGACCTTCCTGGCTTGGTGGCTCATCTGCAGGAAGTTTTCACTGACCTCTGCATCTACCCTGCAGGGCATGGGGCTGGGACACAGCCAGGACAAGAGCTCCTGGGATGCAGGGGACATGCTCGTTCCCGACCCTCTTGCTCCTTCCCCACTCCAGGCACTGACTCTTGCATTGTATTGCTTTTCCCACCTCTGCTCCCCAGCACCAGAGAGGAGCACACAAGGGCAGCCCAAGCCCTGGCTGGGGTGTGAGACATCCTAGCTTGTGCTCTTGCTCTCTTACAGAACAGACTGGGAGCACAACATTTGTTGTCTGTATGTTGCTGTTTGGCCATAGCGTTGCTTAAACAAAGCATAACCCCAAGTGTTTTTTCTGTATTGCCTTACATTGCTGGGAAATACAAATCCCTGTGAAGAAATTTATTTCCTGCAAAATTTTGGCAAGACTGAAGCCCTTAAACAATGAAGAGAAGGAGCAATAGCCTGGCCACATCCATCTGCACTGGCTTTGCTGCCTCTTGATGATGCTGGGATGCCCCCCTTGGTGCTCAGTCATACATGTTCATCTCTGCATCTCTGCAGGGACCAGGCTTGGTAACTCAGCCCAGGGGTGAATCCTCTGAGGATGAAAGTTTTTAACATAAGGACTTTATTACTTCTAAAAAACAGGTACAGCTCATATACCTCATGCACACACTGGATACACAAATGAACCAGAGCTTGTAACAGTCACTGTGCTCTACAGCAAATGACATTTTTTACCCCCAGAAACTGGTGATACCCACAGACTCCATCCTTCTGCATCACATTCATCTTGTGCCACCATGGTCTGCCCATGGCACAGGGAGGACCAGTGGTATGCCCCCTGTCCTGTGTTTCAACTGCTCCCCATGGGGGTGCCAGCACCCTGCCTGCTAACAGCTGGGGAACAGGAGAGGGGAGCAGGGCAAGCACAAGGGCAGGGCCAGGCTGGAAGGAGCAGCTCCTCCTGATGAGTGCCAGTGGGATCAAGGCAGTTGGAAGACAGTGGGAGCCAGATGTGGAGCTGAAACCAGTGTCCTTACAAGTACCATGGTAGAATTCCAAATGATCTGACTGGTGCACATTCATCTCCCCAGCACTGCTCCAAGCCAAGGCAAGTGCTCACTCCATTTGCTGAAGGGCCTGGAGAGTGATCCAGCTCCCATGGACATGCACAAACCATCTAAGACCAGCAAGAAAATAGCCAAGGCACAGTGTTTTGCAATGTTCTCAGAAAGGTCTCGAGTCCAAGTAGCTCAGACAGGACATTACATACATTCAAATGGCTATAACACTTAACTACAAAAATAACATTTCTAGTGTTTCATATAAAATAATGCCACAGTACACTGCCTTGGGAATTGCAGCTGTGCACGAGTGAGGCAGCTGGTGAGGTGGCACTGACAGCCCCCAGTTCACCCTCCAGGAAAATCAATGCCAGCCAGAGTTCCACAGCTGGGCTGCACAAGAATGCTGCTGCACAATGAAGGGTTTCATCCCAGATCCCTCCCTGTGATTAATCTGTTTGCATTCCATACTTGTAAAACCCAAGATGAATCCCTGGCTCCTCTCTCTCAAGTCAACAAAATGCAGAAATGAAGGGTTGAATGATGGCAGAAAACAAACACAGTTGTAGTCTGTGCTCTCCACCTGCAGGGCTGGCTGGATGCCATGAAGGTGTGATCTGATGGACCTAACAGGCCTCTTTCCTCTACCTCTGCTTTACAGCTGCCCCATCATTTTTGCTTTTATGATACTGCTTGTTATGTTTTTGCTTTCTTTTTCCTACATGCATATTTATACTTTGGGATCTGATCCACTGAGGTTGGTTAGAGGAGGGTCTAACCCTTGATATGTATCTACTTACAAAGCATCATATTGTGAAGACCTTTGCACGCTCCAGCAGTATTCATACTGGAGTCAAAGTTTAATAAGGGCTTTCAGGACCTGGCCACAGATAAAAGATAAGGCTTATGTACAGCAGGGTAAAAATCAGAATCAATTTGGGTTTAAAAAAAAGCCTGGTACTGTTACAGTCCTTTCATAGCCTGGCGATCAATGCTATTCAAAATGGAAAAACTAACATGGGGCTGAAGTGTAGGATCATGAACAGGCATTTTGTGTCTTTTTTTTTTTTTGTGGATTAGAAAATGTGCTTATTTCTAGAAAGAATATGGGTCTAAAAGGACATTTCCTCTGCTATGGTGGAGTAATTCCTGAATCACTAAATCCAGAATTGCCTTTAGCTCCTCCAAGAGAGTATTTGCGGGGATTTGTGCTTGCAGAGAACAGCAAGAATGCTCCAATGCTATCACAGGACTCGCAAAAATTACTGTGTGGCTTCTTGTTTTCTCCCATTTGCATAGACTCATCCGCATTATCCTGCCCTGGTGTTGGATGCAGCTGAGCACGGAGCGCATCAGCTGGCAGAAGGGTTTTATTGCATTGATTTTCCAAATAACCAGGTCTCAAACTATATTTACAAGAGGAAATGCCCATAGCTGTTGAGAGGAAGGGTCTGATTTCAAGGAGGAGATAGACTGTGGGTTGCCAGCTTCTCTGAACGTGAGATCTGTAGCACTGACCTTCAGTCGCCTGATCAGATGAAGTTTTGGTCATCTCTTTTGGAAATGCTGAGCTATCCCTCGTGTCTCCAGCAAGAGTAAATGATGAGAGTGAATTTAATCAGCCCAAGGAGAGCCAACACCCACGTGGCCACCAGCTTCAGTCTTGGTCTCACAGAACAGAGACCCAAAGTGCAAAGAAAGAAGCAGCAGAGAGTTTAAGTGCAAATTATGTGAGTTTGGTGTTAAGACTGCTCTTCAGATAGTATAAATCTGTGAGCCCAAGTCCAACAGTGTGGGTAAGTGGCATCTTGGCTGGGCCATGATGAAATGCAGAATAATTCCCAACATCAATTTGGAAATTCACTTGTGACCAACCTCTGGCAAAGAGCCACTAACAGCAGGTGAACAGGCACAGCCTCTGTACACAACAGTGCCAGAAGAAAAGAGGGGTCTCACTTATTTACAAAACACTGTCATTGGTCAGCGATGAATTAGATATATAGTTGGACATTCTGCTCTGCAAAAACCATCAGTTTTCTCTGGTATTTTTATTCCCTGGCTTGCTTCCTACTGGTCAGCAGTTCAACATAAACAGGTTTTCTGCAGCAACACACATATAGTTTAGGCCTAAAATGTCCATGCTGTGAAGCACTCAAATTACTTCCATTGGGTAGACATTGTTTTCATGTCCCTCCTTCTGATAGAGCAAGCCCTGTACCATTTCTCTTGACATTTCTTCTGGTTTGACTCCAAATTTTAGATATAGCCATACAAGACCAACACTGCAAACCATCAGTCCACCTACCACAGAAGCTGGGATGACATAGGGCATTTGAGCCCTTGACAAGTAGCTGGGCAGAGGCAGATTGCTTGGCCTGTCTGTGCTCATCTGCACTCTGGCTTGGCCTGAGAATGCCTGGCTAGTAAAAACTAGCTTATTTGAAGGCTCTTGCTTTCCTACAGGTGATGAATAATCAAATGTTCTAGTACCAAACACATCTGCAGAGGAACTAACAGCCTTGTTGGTATGGACAGAAACACCTTTCTCTATAGCAGTGGTGGAGTTTAGAGTAGAAACTGAAGTAGTCTCTGATGGAATTGGTGTGGCTGGGACTCTTGTGATCTCCACACTGTTCAGGATGGAGGGGAGCTCTGATCTAGAACTGCTGAAAGTAGTGTCTGGTGCATTGGTTCTGGCACTTACAGGGTTCAGGGATTCATTTGAAGAAAGTATAGGTTGATCTGATCCCTTAGCGATGGCCATGGGTTCCGAATTTGAGTTAGGAGAAGTTACGTCTTGAACATCAGCTGTAGCATTTCCAGAGTGTCCTACAGGTTCTACTGTAGATCCCACAGCATTGCCAAAGCCATACACAAGAGCTGAGGGATATGGGGAGGGCTGGCTGGAGTCCATGCCTGCTGCAACAGCTTTTGAAGATGCAGAAGAATTCAAGGAATCTCTGTTTGCTTCTGGAGTGACTTCAGAGTGCACAACATCTTCGTGTATCACAGGGGATGATCCTGCATGGAGCTGGGTCGTGTCCTGCCTGGCTGGTGGGGCCTTGCTGTACCCCTCAGTCCTGGCAACAGGAACATGTATTTTCTCTGAAACTGTTTTGCCAGTCCCTTGGAAGAAACTAGTTGGAGCAGTGTCTTGAGATGGAGCCATTACTGTAACACCAACATGTTTCTGAAAACCACCAGGCTCCTCTGGTGAGGTGGCACCACGTGGAAGTGGGGAGGCTGCAGACTTTTTCTGGTCCAGTTTCTGTACTATCTTCTTCACCCACTCTTCCTCTGGATCTGCACAAATCTCTTTGTACTTCAGAGTAATTAGTCTGAAAATAAAAAGGGATCACTTACTGGATAAAGAAAACACTGGTTTAGTTGATCAGCGTGGTGGGGAAGGCATGCAGACAAATGCAGACAGCAACTCTGACTCCCCCAAGCACACAGTGAACACTCAGGTTGGACAGATGACATAATTCAGGAAGGGCAGGTGCCTGCGAGAACAGCCTGAATGAGGAGCAGCTTAATGTGACTCATGGGTGAAAGGTTTTCCCCTAAGAAGTTTTTTCACTTTCGAAAGCATTGTTCTGGAGCTTGGACACAGTGTTTCCCTCTGCAGGCACCAGCTGCCTGTGGGCAACCATGTGTGAAGCTAAAACCCTCTGATTTAGTGAGTGATGTGAAGCTTGCCAAGGTCAGCACAGCAGGTTCACTTTGGAGCCACCCCCTGGGCTGCAATAAAGAGGTGTCAATGGTGCCTCAGCTTCAGTGTAAACTGAAAACAATTATTCTGGGGTAAAATGGAGCTTTTCTTATCTCCAGACAAGCTCCCAAGTCTGAATCTGTCTGCAGACAAAATAGCTGTTTTCACAGAAACACGAGCTCCCTCCCTGTGTGCTTCCTCTGCCCTGTTCACCCAAGTACACCAGTCCCTTTCCCCATCCACTTATCCCTGATCTCACTTGGAAGCTGTTGGTATTTAGATAGAGGAAAACCCCCACCCACCCTTCACATAAACCCCAGCATTCCCTCTGTTTCCAGGCTGCCCCTTTCTCCAAAGTGAGAGCATTTGCTGCCAGGCTTGTGTGTGACCAGCAGTGGAGTTGTATGGCAGGGCTGGGTGGTGGGGACAATGCTTACATCACAGCTTTTTTTCTGCAGCTGAGTTCGGTCTCGCGGTAGCTCCTTATCCGCTTCTCCGCTATCTCCAATGTAAACCTCTGGCACTCTATTGAACACCTCAGAGGTGCTTTGGGTTGCCCTGAAAGAAAGTTTTGGACATACTAAACATTGGCTTTTTATCATGGACTATAAAAACTGGCACTGTTTCTTTTCCCTCTTCTCTGGAGAAAAGGAATCCAAAGCTTGCCATGAAACTAAGATGCTAAACTGAGATGAAATCAAATCCCAATGAAGCCAACACCAAGAGTGTTTGTAGCACCCACACAGGTGATGGTACCAAAAAACACCTGACGACAAAAAAAGCACTGTGAAAATTGCAGGGCTTTTGGGACACCGTTACAGCTTGCCTCGTAGGATGTGCAAGTGTTGCCTGGAGGTCCTTTGTGCAAGCCCCTGGGCCTACGCGTCTTCTCCCCATTGGGTCACAGGAGGACTGCTCTCAGCATGGTGCCCAGAAGACACATTTCTTCATCCCCAAAAGACCTGCTGCAACCCTCACCAGTGGGCTCTTGGTGCAGGTGATGCAGACCAGAGGGCAGGATGCTTGGCCTCTCTTTACTTGGATCAGTATTATCTCTTCCTCTTGTGTAAGTCCTCTCTAAGTGAGTATCCTGCCTCTGTCTTTGCTGGTACATGGTCTCTGAATGCCACCTGGGCTCAGAGAAAGGTTGCAGAGAAAGAACCTTTTGGTGAATGATCAGTCCCCTAGGTATCTCAGCAGCTCAATGTCCCAGAAGTTTCCCACCAAACATGTCTTTGTAGTCTCCAGCAAAAAATATGGTTTTCATTTTGCAAAGTGAAAAAGTTAAAATCCCATTTAACCCCTTCAAAGGGCCAGTCACACCACTGGGGCCCCTTCATGCCTGCATCTGCCTCCAGTCACAGGCGCTTGCCAAGTGACTGGAGGTTGCACAACTCAGCCTGACAACTTGTTCTTGACATCCCTGGGGGCAAGATTTAGAAAAACAAGCCTTGATTTGTGTGAGGCCTCCTGTGAAGAAAGAAACTGGCATATGGTTTCAATCAGGCTATCTCTACAGAATGTTGCCTCAGATTCCCAAATGAATTTGGTGAATTTTATGCAGCTCAGTTGAGAATGATCCAGACACCAGGTACAAGAATGAGCATCGCTGCAGGAGCACCCTCAGCTCTTTTGATCTATTCACTGGGGAAATGCATGGCTGCAAAGAAATCCCAAGCAAACAGTCCAGCACCTCTACAGAAGCCCATTTCAGTTTCTAGGCCTCTGTAAACTGAAAGCAAAACCGTTTGTTCACATAATAATATCTTCTGTGGCGCTTTAGGGTCAAGAATTCCCTGCTCAGGGGAAAATGACTTCCCAATTAACTCTCATTAGCCAGACATTCTGCTGGTGTCCTCCACGTTCAGGAGGACAGTTCAACAAAACAGGCACAGCAACAAGGGGGCCAGACTGTACCTATGGGTAGTCAGGTATGTGCATAGCAGGGAACAGTCCCTGACTGCTCCCAAAGGCTCTGCTCCTCTGATAATCCTGAACTGGTTCTCCAATTATTGGCATCAATGCAAAAGATTTGCAATCAGCTGAACTTCTGGTGGGTTTTTTTTCCCCAGAGTGGAGGAGCTTGCAAAACACTTTTCAAGGACAGTGGGACGCCACAGGGAGCATGAAGTAAGCCCTGGTGGTCCCCCTCCTCCTGGAGCACACAACCCCACCTCTCTGAGCTGCATCTTAGTCTTTGCCAAAGGGATCTGAGAGTTTATCCACCCAGGACCTTGGGAGCCATTGGTACCTGCTTTTCATCACAGTTCCTCTAAAGACACCAGCCAGGGAGCACTGCTAGCCTTCCTGCAGAGCCAGCCTGATTTCCCCACTGTAGGGGAGATGGATGCTTGGCCACAGGTGAGCAGAGCCAGGCAGTGTGTTCCCAGGGCAGGGTAAGCTGCCAGGTGTCCCCGTAGCCCACATTTCTCCAGCCAGCCCTGGAGAACCTGCCTAGAGGTATGAGGAGAGGGAGAAACTTCATCCTCAGCTGCCTGTGCTGTCCTCCTCCTGTCTGGTGGCAGCAGGGCACAAATCTTAAGGGCTCTTTGCTCCCTCCCATGGTCCTGGGCAAAGTCCAGCCTAGCCTGAGCTGCTGCGAGCCTGTCTGCCAGCCTGGCGCTCCCCCTGCGGAACTCCTGCCTTGGGCAGCAACCACCACCATCTGTGCCACGGGGGAATGACATCGAGTTCAGCCCTGGCAGGGGTGAGCCCACCACCTCACAGTCCTCTGACCCCACTCAGCACCACCCCAGGGCACGCAAAGATCTTTCTGCAGGGAACAGTAGCATTTCCCACGGGCGAGCACACACGCACTGCACACCCACTGCAGGTGACAGCCCCGGGAGCACCAGCTCCCTCGGGACAGGCAGCCCGTGCAGACAGACACCCTTGGCCTGGCTGTAGTCTGTCCCCATGGCACATCCCCAGGGGACAACAGAAAAGGGGGGAAAAAGTGCATTATGGTTTTTCTCTAAGATGGATCAACAGAAAGTCTCTCTGACACTCTCCCCATCTGCCCTCAGGAGAGGCAAAAGCCATCACGGAGCCACTCGGACATCCTTGCTGCCAGGATTGCTTTCCCCCGACCCCTTCCCAAACAAACCCAGCCTGATCCTGCTATGAGATTGCCCACAAAGGTCCCTTTGATGTCCACAGCCTAATCCAGTGCCACCTTGCCCTGCCCCATCACCATCCCCTCGTGATGTTCTCTGAGGAGCCCAGGGGGACAAACGGAGCTGTGCCTCACCTCTAGCCGGGGTCACCAGGCACAAGGTCCTCAGCACAAGCAGGATCTGGAGAGAAACAGCCTTCATGTTCCTGCGGTCGGCAGTAGGGCATGCAGGGAAGGATTACCAGCAGTATTTCCCACTCACGACAGCTTATTGCATCCTCCGGAGCAACACAGCTGCAGACGGTCATTCCAGGATTATGAAGCCGTGGGATGGGTTTTCAGCTGTTATTAAGCGCCCTCACACACGCTGACGACAGGAGGCGGAGGGAAGAGAGGGATAAGGGAGGGAATACCGGCTGCTCTGGAGCTGGATGGCTCCTGGAATTCCCCAGCTGCGCTTACATCAGCCTTCCCTAGCGCACGCAGAGCAGCCCCAGCCTACTTGTCACACTATTCAGGCAGGGCTTGCCAGGGGCTCCATCCTCCTCTCCCACCAGCACATCTCTTGGCCAGTCAGCCTGTGCCAAGCACCACTGTCCTCAGGCTTGTAACGCTCTCCCCACCTCCGACCCACAGGTCCTCGCTGCTCAGTAAGCTCATTATTTACCCAGAAGGCAAAAGCAGTTATTCCCTCCCTTTTTGGCAGCCATCCGATAGTGGAATTTGCTAATCAGGATTACTAGTTCATCAGCTACACTGGTGAGCTGGGGGCAGGCTGTGTCTGAGGAGCATCACCAAAGCGAGTGGTGAGCAGGGACCCCAAGTCTCCCCAGGCAGCTCCTTGTGCCCTGGCCATGCTGTCTGCAGCGTGTGCTTGTTACCACAGCCCTGACTGTCGACATACACGGGGTCTTGGCATTGGGGTCCTGCTAGTGCTCAGAGCAGGAGGATGAGGCTCCCAGTTCTGCTAGTCCAGGGGCTTTCCGGCACCAGCACCAAGCCAGGTCTGAACGGACATACCAACTCTGCTGCCACATCCTGCACTTTTATTTTCTCTTTCACCTAAGGCCTAGCAAAATACATAACCATTTTCCCCTGTCAACTTCCTCAACTGTAAGATGAAGATAAGATCAAGACGGATTCTGTGTTTGCCCTGGAAATCCTTTTTTCCCAAAGTTTTCCTCAGGCTGGGATAAATCTGGCACCTCTGTGCTGTGGGAAATTCCAACAGTTCCAGTAGGGATTTTATTTCTAAAAATGGAAAGCCCCCCAGTTTTTCCATAGGATGCATTTGGTGAAAATCCAAGCTTGTGACTTTTTGTAATAGAAGAAAATATTGTAATAGAAGAAAAGGCCCATTTCAAGGAAATAAAATAAAAATTAAGACTTGAAATAGTCTGTTGGATCCAGCCGGAACAGAATGTGCTGCGTCTGTTGGGATGTTTTCTGGCCCCTTCTCCAAGAGTGTTTTCTCAGGCTTTGCAGAGCCTTACAGGAAACTTTTATTCCAAGAAATGGCATTGCCTGAAGGCATCAGGCACCTTGGCTGCTTGGAAGTGATGGCACAGCCTACACATGCTCACATCTCCCCTGAAGAGCAGGTTCTGCTTCTCCTGCAAAGCTTGCTGACAGGGATGGATAAAACTGAGGAAGGGCTGTGTCATTCAGGTAAAGTGGGAGGGTGAGTGCTTTGTTTGCTAAAGGCCCTGACTTGTCACGGGTGTGGTTGTTTTAAGGCACAAACCACTCACTGACAGGGTAACATAGCTGCTTTGCCTGTGCAGACTGGGCTGGAGGTGTTTTACCTGGTAGAGAACTCCTCCAGGACATCCTTGGAGACCTCCCTTTGCTCCCAGCAAGCTCAGCAGCTGGATTTGGAGGTGGCATCTGAATGAGGAAATTCCATAGCAGGAGTGTAGGGCACAGCTGCAGCCTCAGTGCAGCTTCATGGGACAAGGCAAGCCTTAAGTGCTGGCAGCAGCTTGAGCCTAAGCCACCAGCAATCCCTGTGTTTACCACCAAAAGCAGGACACAGAGGCACAGCAACTGGCTCCAGTGGGAGTGGGCAGCTCCAAACAAGCAGTGACAAACCTGGGCTGCAGCTGGCAGAAACCTGGCACCATCACTCCAAACCCACTTCCTGTACCACACTCCCATCCCATTGCACATCTGATCTTCCAGCACACCCGTGCCAGCCTCTTGCTGCACTTCTTTGAGGTCTTGCAGCATTGAAGAACCTGAAGTCAGAGGACCTGCTGTGTTCCAGGAGATATT
>NW_008660238.1:58902-68373 GCF_000695815.1 Acanthisitta chloris
TGTCAGTCTGAAAGTGAAGGATCTCAGGATTTCTCTGACCTCTTCAGACAATTTTAGCTTCTTTCATTACAGTAGAAATTGTCTGGGCACTGGCTGTTGTTTTAATTCTATTTAGTTTCACTTTAGTTTCTAGGGATAGAAACTAGTTATTCAGTGTGGGTCTGGGACTGTAGATTAAGCTGTGATTTGAATTGAGGGCAGGCAGGTAGGTGTCCTCCTACAGCAGCAATCCCAGTCCGTAAAGACAAACCACGGAATCTAAGTGATGGAGTGTGCAACCACACGAGTCAGGGGCAACCAGCTTTCAGGGAAACAAAGCACAAAAAACTAAGTAATGGGAACCAGGGAGCATGACTTGTGCTAAATAAATGAGAGAGAAAGCAGACCAAGCCTGAGGAGGAAGAGAGTTCACCATAAATGTCATATCCTTCCAGTGAAAACTGCAGTCTGGGGCAGCCCAGCTGTCCATCCCCATTCTTCCTTAGGAGACTTCTTCAGGTTACCCTTCAGACCCAAAGACTCTCTGAAGGGGTGGTATAGCACCAAATGAAAGTAGTAGGTACCAGGATTTTCCCCTCCCTATGTAACTATAGTATGACTGAAGAAGGACCTTAGGCTGATTGGAAACATGGACAAAGAAAATACATAAGCAAACATACACCATCAAGTGTGGGCAGAGGGACCCTGCTCTGGACACTGTGCACCACAGGGGATGAGCCTGCAACCTCTGGGCCCTCCAACACAGCCCCAGGTGTGACCCTCAGCATTCACTAAAGGACTCAGTGGCTCATGCCAGACAGTTTGGTGTTGGGGATGGAGTCTGGGCTCTCTGGTTCCAGTTCCTGCTCTGCTCTAAGGACAGTTTCATGTCAGGATAGATGTCCTTCCCCTTAAACACTGGTTCTGCTGCAGAGAAAGGGAGAACAAGGTCTGGTGTGGATGCTGGTGACAGCGCAAGGCACACTCAGAAGCCTGATCTAATGCCATACCTCTAACCTTTGTTTGCTCACTGCCAACCATTAGCCAGGAGATTGGCTTATCCCTCCAAACCACAGATAGCACTGGTCAAAGGGTCAGATCCCATCTTCCCCAGGAGAAACATGAAAGCAGCTCCAGCATTTCACACCCACCACACCTTCACCAGGGCTATTCACAAACAGGTGCTCAAGCTGTGCACAGGGTCAAGGTCCTCACATGTGGAGAAATCTGAATATGACTAATGCCTGGGGAATTGTTCTTCAAGGCAGAATTCTTAACTCTGCAAAGCTTTATATGCAAAACACTATACAAAGAGAACATGGGCTGTGTCCTAAACTAACAGGAAAAGGCCACAGAACATTTCCCATTTCCTTCAGGGAGTTTCCATGTTGGAATTTTATTCTCCTTGGCTATTCATTCTTTAGGACTACGTGCTGCTTGTTACAGTAGGTTTGTATTCCTTGAAATAAGGTGGTGATGGGGGAAAAAGGAAAAGACAGTGAGAGCTAGGAGCCTGTATCTGTCCTGGAAGATAGATGCCAAAGTGGTTCAGATGAAAAGTGGAAAGTCTCTTCAGGAGCTCCCAAGACCTCAGGAACTGGTGACACTGGAGCAGGGCCTGGTAACAGGTATTAACAGCATCCTTTGTTGTCCACAATATTGCCCATGATCTCCATCCCAGAGGCTTTCTGGAAGGAGGCAGCAGGAACATTTCACTTTTGGGAAGACCCAGCCAGTCTTGATGCTGCAAGGGAGACAGGCCAACCATGACTCCAGCTCTGGATGTACAGTAAGATTCTCTTTCCCCTGATAAGGCTCCCAGCTGCCTCATAGCAGATCATCCTTGCAATAACCCACCTCTCCTCTCCTGGGCTGGCAGCTCAGCCACTGCTCCGATTCAATCTCCCTTTACCTCAGCCCAGGAGCACTAGACTCAAGAGTCCTAAAGCATCACCACAGCAGCAGAGCTCCCACGCTCACCAGAACTGGATTCCTCTCTCTAGGAGTACAGAGGCAGCAAGGCCTGTGAGCCAGGACTAGTGATGCACCTACTGCAGATGAGACCAGCTTGTGCAGCTGGTCTGTGATGTGGGAGACCAGATTCCCTGACATCAATATGGAGAAACCCCAACGGCTTTTCCAGTGACACAGCACTGGGTAGTATGGCCCAGAGCAGTCCAGAACCAACCCACCAATCTCCTCTCTCTTGGCCAAGGTGACCAGCGCCAGCCTCAGGAGATGGTTCCTAAGAGCCAAAGGTGGTTATGGAGATGCCCTCAGACTATGCTTCACATGGAGCTCTTGAGCTGTTACTATAATAAGGGAGAGAATTAAATGACAAGGGATTGAGACAATCTGTTTGGCACTACACAACTCGGAATTTTCTCACATTAAAGAAAAAGGCAGGAAATGAGGAGCAGATGTCTGGAGCTATCTGCAGCCAGTGTCTCCACAGTGGGCGGAACAACTCCTGTTTGGGAAATATCGACCAGTACAGGTTTTGTGTTTTAAGGAAACTGTTTTACTCAGAAAGTGTATTCAAAAATAGCAGATAACATCACACTGGCTTTCACTTCTCTGAATACAATGGCTTCCTGCTTCGCTATGAATAAGAAGAAATGTGTGCTCCAGCACAGTGCAAAATGCCAGTACTCCATATTTTCCATACTGAGGCAGCCCACAGCTACCACTCAGCATCCCACGGCAGCTACACTGCCGGATGCAGCTCTTACCCTGGCAGCCTCACACCTGAGCTGAAAATTGGTGGCTGATCCCAGTGGGACGTTGCAGGAAAAGGTGCATACCTGCAGTGGGAAGCAGTGCCTCTCCTTGGCAGCTGGAGCAGCCAGGACTGAGGACAACTCACTCATTCTGTGCCTGACCCAGGGAGGCTGCCAAGGGCTGCACAGGCTGCTGCAATAAACAAGATTGAAGTTAGTTGAAAATGTTGTGTGGAAAGAAATAAACACAGAGCTGTCCAGCCTGCAATATAGTTAAGCTCTTTGGAAACAGAAGAGTCATTTGCCTCCCACAGAGCAACTTAGCCACTGGGAGCAAGCTCTTCCCTAGGGCAGGGGATGAGCAGGAAATGGGGAAGGCTCTTGTGGGGAGATGTGCCTGGATGGCACAGGTGAAAGCTGGGCAGCTTTTTAGCTGATGGGAGGGAGCATGATGATCTGCCAGAATGGGCTTGACTGAACACATTGAGTGCTTGGGTCCTGCCAAGTTCCTACAAAGCTGGAGAGAGTCCTGACGTCACAATCCTTCCACATAGCCGCAGGCCCTGAAGGGAACAGTTCCATGAAATTGGCATGATGAAAGACAGACAGATGATCCTGAGTCCAGCTCTGGTCCCCCAGGCATAAGAGGGACATGGAGCTGCTGGACCAAGTCCGGAGACCACAAAGATGCTCAGGGGCTGGAACACCTCTGCTATGGAGACAGGATGAGAGAGCTGGGATTGTTCAGCCTGGAGAAGAGAAGGCTTCTAGAAGACCTTAGAGCCTCTCATAGTACTTAAACAGGCTACAAGAGAGCTGGAGAAGGAATTTGGACAAAGGCAAGGAGAGAAGGACAAGGGGAAATGGCTTCAAACTGGCAGAAGGCAGGTTTAGATTAGATATTGGGAAGAAATTCTTCCTTGTGAGGCTGATGAGGCACTGGCACAGGTTGTCCTGAGAAGCTGTGGCTGCCCCATCTGTAGAAGTGTTCAAAGCAAAGTTGGACAGATCTTGAAGAAATCTGGTCTAGTGGAAGGTGTCCCTGCCTATGGCAGGGAGTTGGAACTAGATAGTCTCTAAAGGTCCCTTTGAACCCCAAACTGTTCTGTGATTCTGTGATCTGTGGAAGTGCGGTCTCTTACCACTGCTCTGCAGGGAATAAAGTAGAGAGCAGCAGCAAGGCTGGTCAGGAGATCATGACAGAAACCTCCATGCACCACAGGAGATGACAGCTGCTGCCAGAGCTGCTGCCAGGCTCTCCACTGGCACAGGGTGCTCTCCCCTCCTTCACATCCTGGGAAAGTGTCATGCCAGGGCCCCTGTGGGTACTCACAGAAGGTGAGGAGTAGTAAGGTGCCATGGCTCTGCTATTTCACTTCTGCCAGAGTCAGAGGCCAGACTAGTGCCTGCTGCCATGGCTGTGGGAGAGGATGAGGCATGTATGTGCCTCTTTGCAGCAGGCCCCGTTACTCCCCCTATCCCTCCCTCCCTTGGCAGCAGGAGCAGCAAGTGCCTGTGCCAGTATCCTCCTGTCCTGGTGTGCTGGTTTGAGCTGAAGAAGGGTTAACTTTCTTCATAGAGGCTAGTATGGAGCTATGTTTGGGTTTTGTGCAGAACACAGAGCTGATAATGCAGAGATGTTTTTGTTATTGCTGAGCAGAGCTTACACAGAGTCAAGGCCTTTGCTGCTTTCCGTACTGCCACACTGGCAAGGAAGTTGGGGATGCATGGGAGACTGGGAGGAGACACAGCTGGGACAGGTGACCCAACCTGACCAAAGGGATATTCCACACCATATGATATCATGCTCAGTATATAAGGTGGGAGGAAGAAGGAGGAAGGGGGAACATCTGGAGTGATGGCGTTTGTCTTCCCAAAGCACCGTTATGCGGGCCCTGCTCTCCTGGACATGGATGAACACCTCCTGTCTTTGGGAAGCAGTGAATTAATTCCTTGTTTTGCTATGCTTGTGTGTGCAGCTTTTGCTTTCTCTATTAAACTGTCTTTATCCCAACCCATGAGTTTTTGTAGCTTTTACCCTTCTGATTCGCTCCCCCATCCCGTTGGTGGGGGAGTGAGAGCGTCTGCGTGGTTCTTGGCTGGTGGCTGGGGTTAAGCCACAACACCTGGAGATGTCCTTCTCCTGGCAGGAATAGCCAGGTCCTGGCCCCAGCCCTTTGCTTCGCATGCTGTGAGTTCCCATCTGCCACAGAGTCAGCCCTCTGGCCCCATCCCACGGCATGCGTGGGCCAGCACAACTTTCACATCTCCACGTCCCCTCTTCCCACTTCACCATCCGACGTGTCTGCACCCGCATGCTGACAGCCTCTAAGAAAGGAGCTTACTAGAAGCAGCTCTGTTTATTGCCTTCTCGGAAGGGCTCACCTCTTCCCATCTCCTCTGGGCAGGAGAAGCCTGTGTGCCTTCCAACAGAGGCTGTGGCAACAGTTTGGCATGAGCTTATCATTAAGCCGTGGTAGTGGGTGAAGGAGAGATCCAGAAAACCTCTCTCCATTGGTGCCATGGGGCTGATCCCCAGTTGTGTCTCTGTGAGAGCTGGTCGCCCTGTGGGCCAGTCCCAAAAGGCAAGGGGAGCTGCCATGTGCACTGATATGACCTGATAGACACGTGCCTGTGCTGGGGCCATTACCACCCTCTGGTGTGAGCTGAGCTTTCCCATCCCAGCAAATTTCCTATAGAATGTGACATCACAGCCCTCCAGACCACAGCTGTCACCCCACCCATTCTGACAGCTCTCTCTGCCGAGCCTTGGCCATGGGCACACGCAGAGCTCCCACCAGTGCCTACCAGTGCCCCACATGTGAGCAGCAGCAGCAAACAGCCCCAGGAGCCCACATGGCTTCCTGTGTGCCGAAACAAAAAACATCTGTGCAAAGAGCTGATATGCCCATGTCCCTTCTCACTGACCTGCACCACAGCCCTGAGTCCTCCTCACGGGCATCCTCTCTCTCCATCCCCAGCCCTCACTTCCAGAGAACCACAGGTTCACCTGCTCCAGGCCAGCGGGGTGAAATTTAGGGCCCAGCCCCACTGCAGGCAGCAGGACCCCCGAGATGGGAGAGAAGGGAAGAGGGAGCTCTGTCAAGTGCTGGAGCAAAGGTTCTCTCCAGCAGCAGTGCAGCTGCCCCCTGAGAGCCCTGCAGCCACCACCCACAGGCATCCGCCGAGAGGAAAGATCCCCCATCAGCAAAGGCTGCGCTGCTTCCCCTGGGCACTCACCGGATGGCTGCGAAGGAACAAACCCACCCAAAATGCCCCTCACTGGCCCTGTCTGCCCAAAGGTGACAGGGGCCACACGTCCTTTCCAGCTCCTTGAAAGGGAGGTGAGCAGTAGAGGAGCTCACACCTCGCTCTGACCCCGGGGAAGGCTCCTGCGCAATTTTCTGAGCTAGACGGGGCTCTGCCTGATGCTGCAGCAATGCCATCACGTGGCAGTTCTTGCTGCCTCGTCTGATGCATCTAAGCTAAAAAATGCTGCTTCCATCCTGGAATTAATGAGCAAACCCCTCTGTCCTGCGAAAGGGTTTCCACATCATGAGGAGGTCCCTGAGCTACGTGCTGGTATCTTGGAGCTGGTGTGGGAGGACCAGGGCTCCCAAATGCTGACCACTGTAATGAGTAAGATCCTGTTTGTTAATCAAATCTCGCTTGCTTGCTTAAATACGCCAACATTTATTAGAATTAGAAACACGAATTAATAGACGTAACAAAGAGAAAAGGAGGGACTGTGTTAAATGTCTGTTTGGCACCGAGGGGAGATGTTGTTTGTGTTTAGATAGCCAGAAGCAAGACTGTGGGTGTAGGCACTGTAAAACCATTGACTCTGTGTACAGTGGATATTGTAGGGTTGCAAGATAAAGGACGGACTAACGACAGAATGTGCGGCTGCACGAAAAAAAGATATGTGTATCTAGACCCCCAGAAGAAGACTATATGACTGTGCCCCACGACCACCAGAAAAGGACAGACAACTCCCTGGCAACAAGAAGTGCATGCAGAGCAAAACTTATATTGGGGAATAAAACTGGGGGGGGATTTCTCAGAAATGGGACAAAGGGTGTATAAAAGGGGGAGCTAAAAATCAGCAAGGTGTGCGCCATTGGCAGAATAGACACTCCCCGGCCGCCCAGCGCTGTTTTGCTTGCTGTCGCTTGCTCAATAAATAAATTTTCCTAAATTGGACTGGCTCCTGCCAATTTATTGGGCCACAATTTATAACAACCACCCTGCAGGTCCTGCACACCTCCAGCGGCTGGGCTTCTCCCAAAGGGCAGGAGAGGGACCTCCAGGACAAGTCCAGCCCGGGGAGGTACCAGGCTCCTGTGCATCCTGTGCAGGAGCTGGACTCCCACCTGGAGGGGCCACGTGGAGATAGATGATTTCAGCGCTGCTCTATCACTTCCTGCTCACTGAGATGCAGCCTGTGGAGACAGATAAACATCTCTGCTCTGGGGGACTTGTGCTGCAGGACAATGGGCTGACTGAAAATTCAAATAATAGCTTTTTCTGCTGGATGTTTATGTCACTCTGCATGGCTTTTTCCTTTTCCACACCCACACTTCCCACTCACTTCAGCCTCATCAGGCTGCTCTCCCACCTTGCTTTTGTAGTGATAGCTCATGCCAAGAACAACTCCTCCGAGCCTTTCCCATGGGCTGGCGGGAAGCTGCAGGCAGGCTCCATACAGATCTTTCTCCAAATTGCCAGCTAACGTATTTCAAGGAAAAGCCATTTCCGGGAAAGGGTTAAACTAAACCCCTGTGAGGCTTATGACCCTTGGCCTTGGGTCACCTGATTGGGCTCAGCAGGGGCTAAGGCGGTTCCAGCAGCTGCAGCTTGAGGTGGGATGTGTGACCAAGATCATGCACCATCCCATGTGGCAGATGTCCTGGCCCCTCCTCAGTCCCCTAGCAGTTCTCACTTCTCCAGAGTAGGTATTACCACTTTTCTCATAAAAACAAAGATTAAATACGCCAAGGAGAAGCAGTAGGACCTGCTGAGATGATTTGTGGTTTTCTGTAGAGAAATGCAAGCACTGACTTCTCTGCAACTGGCCCACATAGCGAAGGGTCTTCCTCCCTCATACCCTCAGAGGGACATCTGGTCCCTTTTTCAGTTATATACATAAGCAGGTGCACACTGTGAAGGTCATGGCAATCCAGCTCTGATGCTGGCTCACAGTGCCCACACCAAAGCAGGAGCTCAGGAGCAGAGACACCAGCAGGCTTTTAGCCAGTGTTGAGCTCTGAGCTCTCTCCTGTCTTGAGGTCTGGATCAAATCCTCCTGTTCTGCCTGGCCAGGCTGTAACAGCTGAGGAGAGGATGTGCTGAGCCGCCCTGGCCCTGGCCACTCACTGCCCTGGCCCTGCCCAGATATATGCTCAGCTCCACCTACATACAGACCTGTCTCCGCCCATAGACTTGGATCATATATAGGCTTGGCCATTCAGAGGGACCCTGAAAAGCTTGACAGGTGGATCAGTGGAAATCTCATGATGTTCAACCAAATGAAAGGCAAGGTCATGGCAATCCCAGGCACACCTACAGGTTGGGTGGGGAAATAAATGAGACCAGCAATGAGGAGAGAGACTTGGACATAGTGGTTGACAAGAAACTCAGCATGACCCAGCAGTGTGCGCTAGCAGCCCAGAAAGCCAATTGAATCCTGGGCTGCATCCAAAGAAGTGTGGCCAGCAGGTCAAAAGAGGTGATTCTCCCTCTCTACTCTGCTCTAGTGAGATCCCACCTGGAATACTGCATGCAGTTCTGGTGCCCTCAACCTAAGAAGGACATGGAACTGTTGGAGCAAGTCCAGAGGAGGCCACGAAGTTGATAAGTGGACTGGAACATCTCCCCTGTGAAGACAGGCTGAGGAAGTTGGGGCTGTTCAGCCTGGAGAAGAGAAGGTTGTGTGGAGACCTCATAACAGCCTTCCAGTATTTGACGGAGCTACAGTGAAGCTGGAGAGGGACTCTTTGTTAGGAACTGCAGTGATAGGACAAGGGGTAATGGATTCAAACTGAAGGAGGGGAAGTTTAGGTTTAATGTGAGAAAAACGTTTTTTCCTGTGAGGGTGGTGAGACACTGGCACAGGTTGCCCAGGGAGGTTGTGGATGCCCCAACCCTGGCAGTGTCCAAAGATGTCCCTGCCCATGACAGGAGGTTGGGACTAGATGATCTATAAGGTCCATTCCAAACCCTAAAATTCTATGATTCTATAGATGTGCGCATATATAGATCTGGCTCCGCCCCCACACCACTCAGGCTCCGCCCACCTCCTTTGTGACATTCCCTTGGCTGTGACATCCCATTCCTTGGCTGCTGGGCAACTGCCAACACTGCAGTCAGTCAGTTCATCGCCTGACTCCTGACCTTCTAGGTTTTCTGCATCCTCCTAGCAGTTTGTGGTGATTCAGGCAGCTAGACAGGGTGCTACACCAAGTGAATCCTCAAAGAGAAGAGGGAATTACCTATCCTAAAGTAATTAGGGAATTAGCTGTCCTCAGCTTCCTCACAAGTCTTATGTGGACTGGCTAGGGGAGCTGGGGTTGTTTAGATGTTACACTCCAACCTGTGAGAGGTGCCTCTGCCCAAATTAAGGTGCATAGAATACCATATGCCAAAAGTCAATGATATGTTAATAATAATAAGGGCTTTATTTGATTATAATGATAAATGTGGGTCTGCCATGAAAGGAATTCTGGATTTGAAAAGTTCCATTGCTGGTCTTTCCAGGTGAACTGTGACGTGG
>NW_008660239.1:0-6982 GCF_000695815.1 Acanthisitta chloris
CATCCACCTGCTCTGGTGTGGGGTCCTGCGTGGGCTGCAGGTGGGTCTGCTTCATCATGTGCTCATCAGCAGGTCGTAGTCCCTTCAACTTAAGTTTAGACTGGAGTTCCAGCCTGTCCAGTACAGCAGCACAGGAACAGCAGCAATGCCCTGGCCCTCTGCCAGCCCAGGCACATCCCTATGGCTGTGACCAAAGTGTTCCCAGGCACAGCACAGTGAGGTGATAAGCAATACAGCAAGAAGCAAAAGCAAAAAGCAACAGCTAATGAGTGTTAGACTCTACTGTACAGTCAGGAGAGCACAAAGTGAGTGCCATGGCAAGCACAGAGCCTGCTTGTTACTAGCTGAACAGCACTGACAGCTGTAAATTCAATCTAGGACATCCCAATCAAATCTTCTCTTTATCTCAAACCCACGCCGGGCCCCCAAAAGAACTGTCGTGGTTTAACCCCAACTAGTAACCAAGAACTACGCAGCCGCTCACACACTCCCCCACCAACGGGACAGGGGAAAAGAATCGGAAGGGTAAAAGCTAGAAAAGCTCATGGATGGAGATAAATACAGTTTAACAGAGAAAGCAAAAGGGCACTCACAAGCAAAGCAAAGCAAGGAATTAATACACTGCTTCCCACAGACAGGAGGTGTTCAGCCATCTCCAGGAGTGCAGGGCCCATCACGCGTAACGGTTCCTTGGGAAGACAAACACCATCCCTCCAGATGTCACCCCTTCCTCATTCTTCCTCCCACCTTATATACTGAGCATGATGTCATATGGTGAATATCCCTTTGGTCAGTTTGGGTCACCTGTCCCGACTGTGTCTCCTCCCAATCTCCCATGCACTCCCGACTTCATTGCCAGCGTGACAGTACGGAACGTAGTTAAGACCTTGTCTCTGTGTAAGCTCTGCTCAGCAATAACAAAAAAACTCGGCATTATCAACCTTGTGTTCAGCACAATTCCCAAGCACAGCCCCATACTAGCCACTGTGAAGAAAGTTAGTTCTACTTCAGCCCAAACCAGCACATTGTGTCAAGCTATTTTATGGTCTAGAGCTTGAAGAAATATTGAATAAATCTGCTGGTTTAAGCAGTCTCCTAGTAGTTACAGGACTATGTTTTTGTGTTTGATGGAACAAGTTCAGAACAAAGAGCATCAGCTGCTCATGGCTAATTTACTATTTACTGCCTCTTGAAATGTCCAGTTTCTCACAAACCTGGAAATAAGCTGGAAAATAAAAAAGGCAGGATTTTTGTCCCAACTGAATTGCTTTTTGACTGCTTTTTAAATTGTGACATTTTTTGTAGTCATTTACTTTGGTAGAGCCAATAACTACAGCTGAGGATTAATATTCAGTGGAAAATTTTAAACATGATCTCTAGTAAACTGAGTAAGAACTGAGAATCAGAAAAGCTAAATTAGATAATTTATTTGTGAAATGAATGAATACTGGCAATCAGAGCAAAATGTGCTTGCTTTCATAAGTAATCTGCCTTAAAATTTTCATTCAGATCTTCAGAGGCCATGGTGTGGGCTGTAGTGTTTTCCAGGTCTTTCTGCCATTAACTCTTTCTAAGAAAACTAAGTTATTTGGGAGTTTTATTTCCTGCTTAGAGGTAGGAACCGGTATCCAAAGTGTTACTACTAGATTGTAACACCAACTTAAACTCCCGGGAGGTGAGTAAAGGAAAAAGAACCCTAAGAACCTGTTTTAAATAGCAGGAAGTCCCTCTGTGGAAGATAAACAAGCAAGATGGTCTGTTGTTGTATATGGAGGGGCAGTTGTTTGAGGTGTTAAAAGGCGAGGATAAAACCTTACGGGCTGATCTTTGACAAATGAGTTCCGCTAATGTAAACACACCTGCAGAAAAACTGCAGAATACCAGTGTTTCATTTCAGTAATGGTTTTATTGTCTGTTGACAGTATTTTGGAGGCCAGACAATTCCTGGCCTGTACTGCTACCATTGCTCCTAAGAGATGTTAAAAGCTAATTGACTCTGCATTTCTGAAACTTAGCTCCTTGTGAGCTTGTTATGTATATAGTCTCTGGATCAGTCAGGATCTGTGTCTGGACATGAGCAGGATGCACTTTTCAGAGTACATCAGGATGAAGTTTGTACTTGGTCCAGGCCATCTTTGCTGTGCCATAATACTTGTGCCCGTACAACTATGACATCAGTTTAGTGAGGATTTTAGTGACAATAATGAAACAGTACTACTGGTGCAGTCTCTACATCTCTATCATCACAATGATTTTTATTTTTGTTGTATCTGTAGTAATGAGCTATGGAAAGTCTAGTGCAGGTGTCTGACAGACTGCAACCTGGACATGTCTCAGTGTGTTTCAGGTCTTAAATATATGTCTTATTTTATAGTAACCTTATCTCTAGTTCTATATGGAAGAAGCAAGCGGCTGTTGTGTTCTCCTGCACCCAGTATCTTCCATTTCTATGCTCTTCTAAGTCTGTTTGTACGTTGCCTGCCCTGTAACTGGGCAAGAAGTGACAGTCAATGTGCATATATGGCCTGTTCATATTTAAATGCTCGTGGATGGGCAGGTTGATCACAGAACAAAGCTAATGAAATAGTAGTTATAACCTTTACCTTAATAAGAATAATTTTGAGGGATCTGTTCACTAGCCATTTTCTATATAGATGCTGATTTCTTTATGGCATGAAGGCACTTCATTGCTTTATTGCATACTGCAAGAATGGCTGATTTTTTAGAGGGACACTTGTGATGTCTTAGGAACTGAAGAGATGACCTTGTTCATATCTGTGTGGTCTGCTGCTGCTGTTCCATAAACAATTACGTCTTAGTGCATCTGAAACTGCAGGTACTAGACTCACATCTTCTCTTCCATTCTTAAGTAGTTCGGTAAGCAAATCAACTTACTTGCTAGTCCCACAATTTGTAGATGTAGGAGTAAAACCTGAACTGCCTATCAGTTGACTAAAAGAAAGAGAAAAAAAGCTGTCTGACTTGCTATAAGTCTTCAGTTGACCCTTTATGATGCCAGTCTGGAAACTTGTTTAGGAAAGGCTGACAAGGGCAGAATTACTCAATATGGATAGTTTTTTTAATACCTTATTTTTGTTTGACTTGGTAAGTTTTACTGTATGAAACATACTAACACAAAAGATGGAATATCTGTCTTATGTGACTTGACTTAAAACAATACGTTCCTGTTTTTGATATGTTAAAAGTGCAGCGGTGATGTGCTTGGATAATGGTTTTGGTTTATGCTGTGATTGGTATTTTAGAAAATAAGAATTATTATCTTATGGCATAGCTGAGCTGTTTACAAGGATTTACTGTGTGTACACTGTAAAGGGTTGGATTTTTTCAGTTCGTGTAATTTTTTTCCCCCGATTTCAGATCAGTTTCTCTGTTAAATTATAGCTTTGATTTTCTTTTTCTTGCTCTGAGCAATTTGAATGTTATCATTGTGTTTTTTCATGCAGCTCACGAAGTCTCATCGGCAGGGTCACATGGTGAAAGTGGACTGGTTGGACAGACTGACCTTTAGGGAAATAGAAATGATCAATGAGGTAGGTTGTTGTACATCAGACTTGTAATTTTTTTTGGTTCTTGCCTTGCTAATACGGAACTTTCACTTGCTTAGGAGACTAAGTCTTAAGTACTTGTCCTAGTTTTCTGTTGATCATATTGGTATATATGATAAAGGGAAAAATAATTCTTTAAGATTCCAAGGTTGCTTTTACTTTAGTGATAATGCTAATAATAAAGTAGTCTGGGTTGGAGGGGGTGTTTAAAGACCATCTAGTCCAGCTGCCCTGCAATTAGCAGGGACATCTTCCAGCTAGAACAGGTTGCTCTGGACCCTGTCCAGACTGGCCTTAAATGTTTCTGGGATGAGGTTTCTGCCATCTCTCTGCGCAACCTATGCCAGTTCCTCACCACTTGCACAGTAAAGAATTTCTCCTAGTATGTAATCTAACCCTCCCCTCCGTCAGTGTGAAGCCATTCCCTCTTGCCCTATCACTCCATACCCTTGTCCCAAGTCCCTCTTTAGCTCTATTGAAGTCCCCTTTAGGTACTGGAAGAGGCTTTTAAGGTCTCCCTGAAGCCTTTTCTTCTCCAGGCTGAACAACCCCAACTCTCTCAGCTTGTCTTCATAGCATAGGTGCTCCAGCCTTGAGAGTATCTTAGTTGCCTCCTCTGGACTCCAGCAGGTCCACATCTTTTTTGTATTGAGGTCCCAGAGGTGGATGCAGCATTGCAGGTGGATTCTCACCAGAGCAAAGGGGCAGAATCCCCTCACTTGGTTTGCTGACCATGCTGCTTTTGAGGCAGCCCAGGTCATTGGTTTTTGGGTTGTGACTGAATATTACCAGCTCATGTCCGGCTTTTCATCCACCAGAATAGATAGCTGTCTTAGAAGGTTTCAGCTTCAGGTGAACCTGGTCACGGAAGAAAAATGTGTTAAGAATTTGGAACAGCCTGAAACAAACACTGTTAAGTATGAGTAACGTAGCTCTGGGATTTAGATTGTGTTGGGGAGGCTTTTTAAACATATGGTCTGTTCTTAGCTTTAGACCTATCCAGCTTCATATTAATTTTGGGGGCTGAGGAAAAACATTTTTAAAATTTGAAAGAATATTTAAAAAAAAAGGAATAATCTGATAGTTATACTTGAATGAGGTTTTAACCCTTGTTGAGCAAAATCAAACTCTTAACTCGTTATACTCTTCTTGCACTACAGAACTCTGTTGCTTTCTACTTTGCACTCCCAGATTTTTATTGTCTTATTTATAACTAGACTTTTGAGAATCAGACATCCCCTTTTCTTAGCCCTTCTTTTTCTTTTTCTTTCTCTTCTCCCTCTTCTCGTACTGTAATAGTACAGAAAAATCAAAAGATCCTAGTTCCTAGAGCTGTGCCTTAAATACAGAACCACTTTGCCTATGCTGGAAAGTCAGTCTGTTATTAATGCATTAAATGAACTGAAGTTGCTCATTGTTAAAGGGTACGTGTATTATTTAGTAAATTTATGTTACTTGTGTTGGTTATGTATATAATTTCCTTCTTGTTTCCTACCTAGATTTTAAAATCGTAAGCATGATTTCTAGGTAAAGCATTTTAAAAATGCATGAAGGAGCAAAGCATCCTCTGAAAGCAAGTGAGCTGAAAATGTAATCTTTTGGTCTAAGTTTATTTTGCCTCTTTTATGGTGTTTTCTAAAAAAGTGATTATTATTTTTTTCATATCTTCTGGTTTTTTGTCTTTGACAAAATATTGTATGTAATGTTTTTAGAAAAAAAAGCAAATACCGACAACCCAGTGGTCACCTGGTTATTCTTCATTGCCTTTTTTCATACCTTTAGCCCACAGTTGGAAACCACTGATGGTATATGTGGATGTTTGTCATGAAGTGGGAAAACGAGGTAGTAAGAATGTCAGGAAGGAGGTGATATGGTCTCAAGTAGTTCTGTGAAATGATTAACTGAATAATTTCTGCAACAACTGATAAACTAATTAATCAGTTACAACACAAGGAAATATACTGACAATGCTGAAGATTGATGCCCTGCTGTAAATGATACATATCTGTGGTGGTTCTTTTCTCAGAGGGAAAAACGAAGTTCTAATTTTATGTACCTGATGATCGAATTCCGTTGCGTCAAGTGTGATGATAAAGAATATGGAATAGTTTACTACGAAAAGGTATGTGCCTTCCAGGCTGTATAGTCAACTTTAAAAAGTAACCTATACACCTAAAATGGATGTTTTTTTCTACTGAGGTAAAATCTACTGCAGGATAGCAGCAGACAGCTGTCAGTGGCAACTGTTTATGTACATACAAATCATGTAGTATAGATGCAACAAGATTGCAGAAGTCAGTCATTTGTGTAATAGAGTTCAAGATTGCAAGATTTAACAAGTGTGAGTAATTAAACCTTTTTGACTTATGGTTCCTTCAGTCATCCATCAGTGCTTTAAGTGTGTCTGTATGTAAATTTTTGACTTAGATCAGGAAGAAAGAAACCTGTATTGAGTGGTAACTTTATAATAAAGATGAGTTATTAAAATTTTGCACAGGAGCTCTGCTGGTGAACATTTTCCATAAAATGAACAAATATGGAAGTTCAGTCTTTCATGCAGAAAATGCTGTGGAAGTAATTAGGTAAAGACTTTTGAATTGGAATGTCTTGCATATTTTCTTGCTGTTTACAAAACATATTTCCAAAGCAGTGCCTTCAGTACTTTTTATGAGGTAAAATGAAGGATTAATAGTGAGCTTAATGCACATCAGTATGGCACTGGAAGGCATTATGAGTACTTTTAGGGACCTGTGTATTGTGGAAAGAGAAACTGAGGTAGAAGAAGCAGTATATCTATTAATTTGTTTTCAAAGAAAATTGCCTATTAAATTTTTCAGCATGTTTAGATTCAGAAAGATGTAAAAAGTTACTGCATAATGCAGCTTTATGGGAAAGAGAAAGAAGGTAGAAAAAGAGGCTGAACTCCTTTTGAGATCAGAAACACTCATTTTTAGCAGTGTCTCTTTTTAGAATTTTAAAAAGACTGTAATTCAGTACACAAAATGTTAATACAATGGAAAATGGATTACAGTTATTTGTATGTATGTGACAATACTACCAGGTGCTCTGGACAGAAGAACTGTGGTCTAACTTAAAATTCTTGAAGAAGGTAGTGAAAAATACAGTAATACATTTCAAAAAGCAGGATTAACAAAAAAAATTTCTGAGAAGACACAGAATCTGCTTCAACTATATGATGTGTTACAAGTTAAAGCTTATTTTTTGTTTGGCCTTTGGGGGTGATTTTGGGGTGTAGAGTTTGGGATTTTTTCTTTTTCGGGGGGAAGTGTTTGGATTTTAGGGGAGCAGTTGATTTGGTTTTCTTTTTTATTGTTTTACTCTGTTTTGTTTTTCTGATTTTAGTTTATTGGTGAATTTTGGTAATTCTAGTGAAATCAAATTATATTTAACTATAT
>NW_008660240.1:0-1201 GCF_000695815.1 Acanthisitta chloris
GCGGTCCTAGCGCCGCCGGACCCGCCCGTTCGCCGCATTGAAACGCGACAAAAACAGCGAGTTTAATGCCATTTTTTTCCCTTTTTTTTCCCCCCTTTTTTTCCCTTTTTTCCCCCTTTTTTTGGGCCGCCATTTTAGAATTTTTTATTTTTTTTTTTATGGCGTGTCCTTTTCACGAGTCGCCCTGGCGGCGGCTCCCGGCGCGAGCTGCGCAATTAAAATAGCATTTTTAATGAGCTCGCTGGCGATCCTCGGGGAGCAGCAGCAGTTGGGGCTGTGCTGTTCTCTGCTGCGCCATGTTCTTGTTCGCAGAGCTCTGCCTGCGTGTGATGGCAGCGGAACTGCCGTTTTTTGGCGGCGTCTCCCAGTGGTGGTGGAGTAAAACAGAGGTGGAAGATGCTACGACGTCAAAGATGCAACCACAGAACACAATAGATACAACTAGGCGTAGCTACGTGCTAGATACAACTGCAGGTCCTGCAGCACAATAATCCAGAGCCTTTCCGGTGTTCCTGGGGATGCACATCAGCCTCGTTTATCCCCCAGACTGCCTGGAATTGCTGCCTGCAGTGACCTCCCCGACTGCCCTTTGTTCAGCACATTGTCTAATGATGTTCAGATTTCATTAGGAGGAGAGAGATCCATGTCCTTTGCTGCTCAAAGATTTCTCTCTTTGTTGTCTAGGAATCCAACCAGTTGACCTTCTCCCAGGGTTGGCTTCTGGAGGCTTATTTTCTTGGTCATGGCTACTTCTGGTAGGTAGTGTTACATCCTGAATGTTTTCGTGTCTTTGTTTTGATTCTACGTTTCCTTGGGAATAGCTTCAAAACCCAATCTAGTGAAAAAAAACTCGCCATCCTGGTGTTTTTCTCCCATCTCTAGGCTGTTTGGGTGAGGCTGTTGGAGTGGGTGCTTGTGAAAACTCCCCAGAATCCCTCTCAGAGGAGGCTGTTGGCAGATGGGCTCAGGCTCAGTGCAACCATCTGCTCCCTTAGAAGTGATGTCAGGGTGACATCTCGGGGACCCACATGGGTGTGCTGCTGCAGCTGACACCCTGTGGGGCTCACGTGCTTCTCAGAGGGTTTGGACAGAGAAAAACCTCTGTGCACATCTCTTTGCAAACTGATTTGAATTCTTGGCTGTGTCCAGAGCTCACGAAAACACCTGGAAACTCATCCTCAGATTTGGTGTTGGAGAAAGA
>NW_008660241.1:0-2173 GCF_000695815.1 Acanthisitta chloris
CCCCGAGCATCCCTCCCCGAGCATCCCCCCGGAGCAGGCGGCGGCCGCGTGCGCCAGGAAAACGGGGGGCCCTGCTTTGATGGGGAGGGAGATGTGGGTCTGAACCTAGTTTTGGGGGGACACCCCCCTCCGCCGTTTTTTTGGCTTCCTCCCAGCTCTGGGTTTCCCTTCTCGCTCCCTTTCTGAGCGCCGTGCTGAGGATGCAGCTTTGCTGCTGCCGGCAGAGCAGGATGACGCCAGGCTGCAGCGAGCAAGGCGGCACAGCCGGGGTGGAGCAGCCTTGGAGCTGAGACCAAAGTCCCCTGTAATTACCCAGCTGGGAGGAGCAGGGTGACAGACCCGACGCGCAGGTCGCAGCTGCGTTTCAGGCTTGGGACTCTCAGGGATGCCCGAGGACAAATGGGCTTGGCTGGAGCATTGCTGCTCCAGGGGCTCAGCCCACCCTGGGACCAGCTGGATCTGTGGGCTGGCACGAGAGAGCTGCCATCAATGGTCCTGCATGCTCAGTGCCACTCTCTGGAAGATGTGGGGCACAAGCAGGACTGCTAAAAGCAGCTTTTCCCCTGCCACAGGGATACAGGGCAGCCCTGGTGGTGCTGCTAGGTGGGGAGCAGTGCTGGGTATGCACTGTGCCTCCTTTTTCCAAGAGCAGGAGGTTCCTAGAACCTCTGCAGGGTCTCTGAGCATCACCCTTGCCCTGGTGCAGAGGTTGGGAAGCTGTCACGGATCAGTGAGTGCTGATGGACACTGTCCTGAGTCCTGTGGTGGCTCAGGGTGGCCCTGCAGCTGAGAGGAGGAGCTTTGGGACCATCTCTTGATTTTGGGGCTGGGCATCATCCTTGCTCCAGTGCAGAGCTTGGGAAGCTGTCACGGATCAGTGAGTGCTGATGGACACTGTCCTGAGTCCTGTGGTGGCTCAGGGTGGCCCTGCAGCTGAGAGGAGGAGCTTTGGGACCATCTCTTGATTTTGGGGCTGGGCATCATCCTTGCTCCAGTGCAGAGCTTGGGAAGCTGTCACAGAGCAGTGAGTGCTGATGGACACTGTCCTGAGTCCTGTGGTGGCTCAGGGTGGCCCTGCAGCTGAGTGGAGGAGCTTGAGGACCATCTCTTGATTTTGGGGCAGAGTCTGCTGTCAGTGGAGACAGGTGACTGGGGACAGGCTCTTTGTGAGGCTCTTAGCCTGATGTTGGGGACTGGTGGTAGGATCAGCCATGGATTTTTTTCCTCACAGGTGCCCTCGGCTCACGGGAGGAGCCCGAGTTTGTGACCGCTCGCGCTGGCGAGAGCGTGATCCTGGGATGCGACGTGATCCACCCGCTCACGGGGCAGCCCCCTCCCTATGTCGTGGAGTGGTTCAAGTTCGGCGTCCCCATCCCCATCTTCATCAAGTTTGGGTTTTACCCTCCCCATGTCGACCCAGAGTATGCCGGTGAGTCTTAGGGGGACACAGGGAAGGTGCCAGGTCCTGGCTTCAGCACAGCTCCGCTCCATCCGTTCCGCCGGCGGAAACCACGCGGGCTCTGCCTCTCGTTGCTCGCTTTCCACCCAGTTGGTTTTAATTAAGCAGCAGTGTTAGGAAGCCAGCTGGGCTGCGTGGGATGGGAGCAAGCGAGGCAGAGAAACCCGGGGTGACGCGTGGTGGCGGCCGCTGCGCCCCAGAGCCGCTGTGAGCCTGGGGAGGGATGATGGGGATGGAGCCAAGGCCACGTGCTGGGTGGAGGTGACAGGTTGGAGCTGCTGAGCTCTCTTGCCAGCATGTTTCCTGCCACACATGGCTCGTGGTCTCTGGTGGAGTCTGTGAGCTGGGGACCAGCCCTGAGGAGGTTGGCGTGGCGAGGCAGACACATTTTGGTATCCCATTCCCTGGGGAGTGCTGTCCTAAGTACCTTCTCTGAGTCTTTCAGGGCTCTCTCTGCCCAAATTGCTCCCTGAGAAACGCTGTGGCAGGGAGAACACAGCACCTGAGCCTGGGCTGAGCCCTGCCAAACTCAGCTCACGAATGAGCCATGCCACAGCCCTGTGGCCACTGTACCAGGGCGAAGGTTTGATCTGCTTCGCTCCTGACCCAGTTTTTTGGGCAGTGCACAGGGTCAACTCAGGGTTGCCCTGCTTTCAGGGAGTCTCCCAGGCCGGGAAAAGCTTTGGGACACGGCTGTGTGCTGCCTGTACCGCC
>NW_008660241.1:2212-5675 GCF_000695815.1 Acanthisitta chloris
GCGGGCAACCGCCGCTCGCGGCTCCTTGCCTGGCCGTGGCAGCTTGGCTGTGCCATCCCCAGACAGGAGAGCGTGTCACTGACCGGCTGTGAGGCTCAGCCAGCCCCAAATCCTGCACTGGGATGATGCTCCATGGGGGTGTCCCAGTGTTGGGGGGCTGCTGTGGTGTTGGGGGACCGTGGTGCCAACGCTGTGCTCTCCCCCAGGCCGGGCCAGCCTGCACGACAAAGCCTCCCTGCGCATTGAGCAGGTGCGCTCCGAGGACCAGGGCTGGTACGAGTGCAAAGTGCTCATGCTGGACCAGCAGTACGACACCTTCCACAACGGCAGCTGGGTCCACCTCACGGTCAATGGTGAGTGGGTCCAGGGGCTGTGACATCTCTGGGGTGCCAACCTGGGATTTCTGATGGATTCTGAGTTTCTGCTGGGTACCAGACCTTGTTGGTGTTTGTGCCTTGCAGACACGCGAGCCTCAAGCCATGACTGGCTGCTCCAGCCAGGGTGTGACTTCAAAAGGGACAAAGTTTTATGAAGGGATTCCACAGTTTAATTACACTGGGCTTGTTTAAAGGAGAGACAACAAGAAGCAGGGCTGGGAACGAATCTCCTCCTCTCGACAAACAGATCAGAAAATCAAATCTTTGTTTTGCTGAAATTCAGATTGACTCCAATTACTTTTTCATTTTATTAAGGCTGTATATTAAACTAATTAGCAAATTGTCATTCTCCACATCAGGAGACAGATCTTTATTTTTAGCCCAACAGCAGGGCTGTGCCTCTCCTGCTGCAGTGGGGTGGCTGGAGAGGAGATGTGGACACAGACAGCTCCTCGCTGGTCTTGACTTGACCTTGAGCAATTAATTTAACCTTTGGGGGGATGGCTGGGCTGCAGCTTGGAGCAGAGCCACCTAATTGAGCCCAATTAGTGAGCAGGAGCTTTGCGAGCGGGGCTGTGCAGCACACCAGCCCCAGCCCTGCTTGCTCCCCTGCCTGCTTTTCCTGCTTTCCCCCTGCCTGCTAATGAGCTCCGAGGGCTTGGGAAGGAGGACGAGAGGAGGAGGAGGAGGATGGTGCCTGTGTTACCTCCACCACGTGCACAGATCCTGCAAACCACCAGCCTCAGGCGCTGGAAGTGGCCCCAGATGCCCTGTCCCTCCCCTTTGTAAAATGGGACATTTTTGGGTTTTTATGCAGCACGGGGCATGCAGGGACTTAATAACAATATAATAACCATAATCCTCCCAGCCTGAGGAATTGCTTTCAGGGTGAAGGCTGTGGCTTTCCCCCAGCGCATTACAACGCTTAATTTTCTTAGGGGGAAAATAAAAATCATTTGGGGAGAAACAAAATATAATTCTCTCTTTTTTTTTTTTCCCTTCCTTCTTTTTTTTTTTCCCCCCTGAAGCAGATTAAATTGCCAACCTGTCTTCCTCTAAAGTGGGCTTTAACAACCGCGGGTAATTAGGGGCGGGCTGTAATCCTGCCAGCCTCTTTCATCAGGAAGGAGCCTTTCGATCTGCACTGCGGTGTTTTCCCATGTTTTGACAATAGCAAGTTAATGTGAGACGTGGGGAGGATGTGGGGACATGCCCTGGAGCTGGGGGGGGGGGGGGCTGCCGGGGGTGGGGGGGGGGGGGGAGAGGGGACAGCTCTGGGGTGCAGTGTGGCAGCTCTTAGTTGGTGTCCCCAGGGAGAGCTGCTGTGACAACCACTGTCATCCCTGTCCCTGCAGCCCTGATCACCTTTGGGGTGGTCCCAGCCCTGCCATGGCAGTGCATGGGTGCAGTGTCCCCTCTGTCCCTGTGTCCCCACAGTGGTTCACAGTGGGTGAACCAGGGAGGGTCACAGTGGTCTCCTGTGCCCTGCAGCTCCTCCAACCTTCACGGAGACACCGCCGCAGTACGTAGAGGCCAAGGAGGGCAGCAGTGTCACCTTGACCTGCATGGCGTTCGGCAACCCCAAGCCCATCGTCACCTGGCTGAAAGAGGGAGATCTTTTGGGTGCCAATGGCAAGTACCAGGTAGGTGGGTGACAGGGGCTGTGCTGGGGGCTGTCCTGGGGACTCCTGGGCTCCCTGTAGCAAGAACAGTATTGACAGGACCATGGTGGCGACGGCTCTGCCATGCCTGGAGCCAGACGTGCTTTCTCAGCACTTCTTCTTGCTGAGATGCCCTTTTCCCCCTTCTCCATCCCTGCTGAGCAGCAGCCTGTAACGCTGCCTGCCCTTGGGTGCAGGCTGGAGACCCCCCCAGGAGCTTGGGACAGCCCTCCTCTGGCACCTGAGCTGCTCCCTGTGGATTCATCCCCCGGGGCTGGACCCTGGAGATAGGGTGGGTGCTGCAGTCTGGGGATGTGTGTCCCCCAGCAGGGCTGGATGCAGCAGGGCTGGGGCAGGAGAGGTTAGAGCAGGGAGGATTTCCCCTCCTCCCCTCCCCTTCAGGACCCTTTTTGCATCCCAGAGGCTCCCAGGCAGAGATTCCCCCCTGAGCTGTAATTGGTAAATCAGGCATTGGAATCAGCACAGGCACTAATGAGAGTAATTAGGAATCATTTGTTACTAATTGAAATAGAAGGATGAGGCAGAATGAGGTGGGGGGGAAGCCTGCCTGGGAGGGCTCCCTGTGCATGGGGGTGCTGCTACCCTGAGGATGTTGGTCCCTTGTCCATCCTTCCTCTGCTGCATCCCCTAGGGGGAATCCAGCTGCTCCTCTTCCAGCTCTGTTGCTGTCCCATGGGGAGGGCAGTGGCCAGGCTGGGAGGTCTCACCCTCACACCCTATCCCAGTGGTGGAGCTGTTCCCTGGGGAGCAGGGAATCTCCAATGAGGCATCCAGCTCCTTGTGAAACGCCGATGGTGTTGGGGTGCTTGGCAGGAGCATTTTGGAGCCTGCTGCCTGCCAGTCACTGCTGTGGGAGATGAATGCGTTGTGATGGTTATTTATTTATTTGATGAATTTTTTTTTCCCTTCCCCTCGGCGTCGAGCAGAAACGTGTGTGTTGGTTTATTAATATCCCAAGTCTTGCAGAGCGGGGAAACCCGTTTCTCATCCAGCCCTAAAAGCGCCGGCAGCTCTCTGCCGTGGGAAGTGGGGGGAAGAAGGGAGGGTACTGAGACAGGGCTGGGCCACATCCCCCAATTCCCATGGGGGGTCCCAGCCCACACTCCAAGGTGTTTTCCCTTGTCATTCCCAGGTGAGCGACGGGAGCCTTACGGTGCTCTCCGTCAGCCGCGCAGCCGCGAGGACAGAGGTGCCTACCCCTGCCGCGCGTACAGCATCCAGGGGGAGGCTGTGCACACCACGCGCCTCCTCGTTCAAGGTGAGCCCTTCCAGCTCTTCATCCTCCCTGGAGGGGCTGGGATGAGGGGACACGTGGATCACAGGGTTGTGGTGCCACCCAGAAGCGACTCGCAAGGCCTGTGCGCTCGGCATCGTGCCGGCTGCCCCGTGGCTCCTCGTCCTGTT
>NW_008660241.1:5873-8460 GCF_000695815.1 Acanthisitta chloris
AGGCCTGTGCGCTCGGCATCGTGCCGTCGGCCCCGTGGCTCCTCGTCCTGTTGGTAGGATGGAGGAATCTGCTTAATTGGGGCACGGCGGTGGCCGTGCTGATGAGCAGCCAGGCCCGATGGCAGCTTGGTTTTGTTCGGGAAGCAGGGAAAAGATTGAGGCTGTCATGAAGCGCCTCGTCAGAGACAGGCCTCCTGCTCCGTGCTCCCTCTTTTATTAGATAAATCTTTAATTAGGTCAACAGCTACCGGCGGAGAGAGGAGCACGGGGTGTCCTCTGCTCTGCTTTTGTGGCAGTGGCGAGCTGCTGGCTCCTGGCAGTTTGCTGTGCTCCCCTTGGATTTTTTCCTGTGGGTGATGCTATCCTGGGAAAGCACTTGGGATGAAGGGAGGTGCAGAGCTGTGTGCCCTGGGAGGTGCAGAGCTGTGTGCCATGGGCATGGCCCCCTCTTCAAAGCTGTAGAGATTGGGGAAAGGGTTGGGAATAACAGGGTTGTGGTGTTTCTCAGTCAACCCCTGTGCTCCAGGATCCCAGAGTATCACAGCCAACTCTGCTCTGGAGCATTCCAGCAGCTTCCAGCCAATGGAGCTGTGCCCGAGCAACCTTGTGGGGACACCTGTAGTGATGGTGATGCTTTCCTCTTCCCTCCAGGACCTCCTTTTATTGTTTCCCCTCCGGAGAACATCACAGTCAACATCTCCCAGGATGCACTCTTCACCTGCCAGGCCGAGGCGTACCCTGGGAACCTCACCTACCTGTGGTACTGGGAGGAGGAGAATGTCTACTTCAAGAAGTGAGTTTGCAGCTTTCAGGGCAACCTGTCCTCCTCCTCCTGCTCCCAGGTTGTGCTGGGAGCTGGGATTGTGCATTGCCCTTGGGTCTCCCTGTGATCCTCCTCTCCTCTTCTCTCGCAGTGACCTGAAGTTGAGGGTGCGGATCCTGATCGATGGGACGCTGATCATTTTCCGTGTCAAGCCAGAGGATGCTGGAAAATACACCTGTATCCCCAGCAACAGCCTGGGCCGCTCACCATCAGCCTCTGCCTACCTGACAGTGCAGTGTGAGTGTGGGGATGGGGCTGGGATTGGGAACACTTGGCTCTGGGACAGCCCTGGAGCCTCTGTTCTCCTGGTAGAATACTAGGAGAATCAGGTTGATGTGACAGCAGCCTTTGGATGGGTATGGAATCATCCTCAGCAAAAAGCTGACAGCATCCCATGTGGATGTGGGAGACAAGAAAGCAAATGGGCTGAGTGACCATTTGGGTGACAAATAGGTGCACATGTGCGAGACAAGAAAGCAAATGGGCTGGGTGACCATTTGGGTGACAAATAGGTGCATCCTGGTGACACCACTCATCTGGGAGCACCATCCACCTTTGCAAAAACCACCTGGTCTAGGTGAGCACCATCCCACCGCTGCTGTCAACGTTCTGTCCTCCTCCTGCTGGGAAACATTGGATCAGAGCTCTGAGTCTTGTATTTCTGGGTGTTTATTATGGGGGCTCGTTCCTGTGGCGTGGCTGTTCCGCGAGCTCTGTAAGCTTTGTGTGTCACATTTTTCAGGCAGTAAGTGATCTAAACAAGCAGAGGAGAAAGGGCTGTAGCAGGAACGCTGCTTCCCACGCTTGTTCTCCCGGAATCCCCGGGCGGTAATGGGTAGTGTGCCACCGGCGTCCTGTGGCATTCGACAGTAATGGCCTCAATTGCTGCTGCTCGCAATTGCAATATTGCTCTGCTGTAAAAGGCTGTGGTGGTTTTATTTGATAATGAAAGACAGGCCTGAGCAAAGTGGGCTCACGACTTGGGTTTTCCAGGCTGCCTTAGAGCTGCTGCCTCTAGACCTGGTGCTGCTTAGTTGAGGAGCTGTGAGAAGGGCTGGGAGGTGCTGTGGTTTCCCCGTGGGGCTGGATGATGGGGCAGACCAGGCAGGGGGATGGTGTGAGTGGTGCTGTGCCGAGGCAGAAGCATGATTTGGGGTCAGGATGTGCCTGGCTGGGTGGCTCTTGGGAAAGCCTGTGGCCTCAGGCCATTAAATCTGCCCTGTCGCTAATCCAGGACCAGGGCTGATAGCTGTTAAAAATAGCTCTAATGGCAGGAAAAACAGTGTTTAGACAATCTGCCGTTCAAATGAGGCTTGGGCTCGAGGAGGGGTGCTTGGCTTTTGGTGCCACAAGCCCTATTTTTTCTGGCACTAACCTCCTCCCTATGGGGGGAACTGATGCTTTGGGAGGGAGCTTCCCACCCACCGAAGCGGACGGGGACACAGCTCTGGGTCATTAGTGAGCCAGGCTGGCCCCCGGCCAGTGACCTAGTAGTGAAAGGCTCGATCCCATTACCCTCTCCCGCACTGCTGGAGTCCTTGATTACATTTCCTAAGAGGTGGAGTGAAGCAGAGGGGGGTAAAGCCTCCTCCATATGCAGCGCTTGGCAATCTGGGTTACGGTGCCATTGCTGGGGGCGCAGGGTTTGGGGGAGTGGTTGGGGTGATGTGTTGGAGCAGGAAAGGAGCAGAGCTTCCAAACTTTGTGCTTTTTGCCCCAAGAAAGCCATAAGGAGAGGACACACCCACATCCTCCATCTTTTCC
>NW_008660241.1:8487-9103 GCF_000695815.1 Acanthisitta chloris
CTCTGTGTTGCTGCATCAGCAGCACAGAGATGCTGCACCCCAAAAAAAACCCACATTCATCCCTTAATGCAGCGTAAGTCCCATCAGGATTCTCCCATAACCTCGTGCTGCTGCTGTCTAGACAAGATTGTAGGAATACTCACTCTTCTTATTAAAAGTAACTTTGTTTTTTTTTTTTTCTAAAAGCTTCTTATTAAAGAAAGTCTAGATTCTCTCCAACCCACTCGCACTTAATTAAAAAGCTCTTAGAAGTGCTGTTAATGACACATTCTAGACTGAAGGATTGCGAGACGCCTCTCTGCGTGGGTGGTGCAGCATTGGGGGGGGTTAGATATGTATTTTAAGGTTTTTGCATCTTGGAAAGGGTGGAGGTGGCTGATGCTCAATGCAACCCAACCTGGATGAAGCACAAGCCACGAGTACAAGCAGATGCAGAAGGTAAAAGACTCAAGGCAGCCTGGCCACAAATCCCTTTTGCCATCTTGGTTGCTGCTCTTGGTGAGTTTTAAGGTTCAGGAGTTGAAAAAGTTCTGTTTGCTGGTGTGTAAAACCACACCTTGTTGGGTGTGTGTCACACCTTGCACATGTCCTGCTGTGCTGGAGCAACTTGGGCTTC
>NW_008660241.1:9128-12247 GCF_000695815.1 Acanthisitta chloris
GCATCTCTCATATGTCTTCTTAAATGCAATCTTTAATGAGCCCCAGGTAGGAACACCCTGGACAGAAGTAAAGCCTCCCAGAAATGCCAGGTATTACAGTGGATTTGTGTGTAGCAAGGCTGGAGATAACAACCTGCGGGAGCTGAGGTGTGTTTGGTTTGGAATTCACTACAAAAGTGATGCAGATCCTCTGGAGCCAGGTGGAGGGAGAGATGGGCTCTTTGCCTGTGCTAACGTGGTGCTGCTGCTCTCCCAGATCCTGCCCGGGTGGTGAACATGCCCCCCATCATCTACGTTCCCATCGGGATACACGGATACATCCGCTGCCCGGTCGAGGCAGAGCCCCCGGTCACGCTGGTCAAGTGGAACAAAGACGGACGTCCCCTGCGAATCGAGAAGGTAATGAAGCCCCTGAGGAGGGACACGTGGGGTTCAGACCCTTGTGTCCTTGGCCAACACCAGTGAACATCACTGGGCACCCTGTGGGGGTCCAGTCTGCCTGTTGGGAAAGGAGAAACCCCATCTATGGGATGATGCTGCTTTTCCTTATCAGCTGTGGGCAGAGTTCTTGTGTGTGGCCCAAGGCACCGGTAGACACACTGTGTCTCTCAGACCTTGTGCCTGCTTCCCCCTAAAGTCACCTCCTGATGGCCCTGGGTTGTTTTTGCAATGGTAACTGGTTGTTAAAAGACCCTTTTAACAAGTCTCTGTCTCCCTCTAATCATGGTTTGATAGTCTAAGCAAGAGCTCAGGGTGCCTGTAGACACCCTGCGTCTCCCAGACCTTGTGCCTGCTTCCCTCTAAAGTCACCTCTTCATGGCCCTGGGTTGTTTTTCCAGTAGTAACTGATGGTTAAAAGACCCTTTTAACAAGTATACATCTTCCTCTAATCATGGTTTGATAGTCTAAGCAAGGAGATTAGACATTAAATATTTAATGAAAATTCTCAGTTTGTAAAATTTTTTTGCTTAAATATTAACAACCCTAAGTTTTAATTCCATTTAAACCTCTTGCTGCTCTGGGTTTCTGGGATTTAGTGCCCTCAGTCCCTCAGGTGGAGTTGTCTTACCCAGGACAAGTTTTATTTGGGGTTAGATTTTGATTTTCTGGACTACAAGGATCAGCCTGGCTGTGCTGTAGGGAGCAGAGTGGCTTCAAGATAAACCTGCATGTCGTTGGGTGCATACAGAGCAGCACAACCCTTCCCTGAAGGGCTGTGTTTGGCTAGGCTGATCTTGCCCATGTTGCCACCGTTGAGGAGATGACTTGGATGTTGAGAACGGGATTGGGCATCTCCCAGGGATGTGACAGCCACCCTGGGTGCAGGTTTGGCTGAAGGGCAGATAACAAGCTGTGGTGGGTGTAGGATAAGGCAGCTCCTGGTTCTCACTGCTGCAGTATGCTGGCTGGAACCTGCTGGAAGACGGGTCGATCCGGATAGAGGAGGCAACTGAAGATGCTCTCGGCACTTACACCTGTGTGCCTTATAACGCCCTGGGTACGATGGGCCAGTCTCCCCCTGCCCGACTGGTACTGAAGGTAAGTTTCCTTCTAAAATCCCGTGTCTTTGCCTTGAGCAGTGTTCTCTTGTGCCAAGAACAGCTCCTGGAGTTGTGTGGGGAACAGCAGAGGCTTGAGGGCAAGGGTGTGTCTGTGCTGTGGTTGGAGATGTGCTTCCCACCAGGACAGGTAAACCCTGAAGGCATCCTCTGCCTGGTGGAGCTGGAAATATCCTGCTGGAGTAGCAGCATGGGTTTCTGCACCGGCTGGACCAGCTGGTGTATCAGGAGTATAAGGCTTTGGTTAGAGCACTGTACTAGAGTAGTTGGAGGAAACATCTCCTTGGAATGGCCTTTTTGCCAACAAAACACTTAGCCCTGCTGGCCTGGGCTTGGTTCAGGAGGGTTTTAATAAATGGATGATTTGAGCTCCACGTGCTCTGGCTGCGTGCGGAGTCTTGAGTGTGCTGGGCTCCCAATGCAGTTCCCAGTGCAGCTGGGGTGGAAGCTGCTGCCTCTTCCTTCCCTGAACAAGAAGTCCTGTGCCTGGGAGTGGTGGTGATTCATGGTGTCTCCACAAGGTTCACATGATGAGGCTTTGTGTATCAGACACACACATCCGCTGGGGCGGCTGCCTGGGCGAGGAAATCAGGTTGATGTCTGATGTGTTGTGGGTGGGTTTTTTCCTGTTTCAAGGAGGTAAAAACCAAGATGCTGTTCAGTCTGGAGAAGAGGAGGTTGTGTGGAGACCTCACAGCAGCCTTCTAGTAGCTGAAGGGGCCTACAACTGGAGAGGGACCCTTCATCAGGAATTGTAGTGCTGGGATGAGGAGTAATGGGTACAGATTGAAGGAGGGGAAATTTAGGTTAGATATACAGAAGGTATTGTTCCCTGTGAGGGTGGTGAGGCACTGGCACGGGTTGTCCAGAGAGGCTGTGGCTGCTCCATCCCTAGAAGTGTTTCAGGCCAGGTTGAATGGGTCTTGGAGCAAGTGGAAGGTGTCCCTGCCCATGGCAGGAGGGTTGGAATGAGATGATCTGTAAGGTCCTTTTCAACCCAACCATTCTGTGATTCTACAATTCTATGCCGCAGTGCAGTGACTCTTTGGAGAGAACTTCCTTCCAGATGTATAATTTGGGGTACCATGGAGGCTCCTTAGCACACATTCTCTATGCAGCTTTCCTTGCAATGCCCCAACCTTACCCAAAACAGGGATTTGGAAAAGGGCTGGTGTGGGTGGTGAGGAGCTACTCACGTGCCCTGGGATCTGGGGCAGGCTGACACTCCTTGTTTTTCCCCTTGGCTGCAGGACCCCCCCTATTTCACGGTGCTACCAGGCTGGGAGTACAGACAGGAGGCAGGGAGGGAGCTGTTGATTCCTTGCGCTGCTGCCGGAGACCCCTTTCCCATCATCGCCTGGAGAAAGGTACCCGGCCTGCCAGACAAATCTGCAGTGCCTTTGGCTTTTGGTGAATATTGCAGACAGAGAAGCCACACTCTGTCCCGGTAAGAACAAACTGCAGGTACAGCTGCTTCGCTTTGGGCTGAGCCACTGCCGTCCTGTCCCGCAGGTGGGTGGGGGAAGCCTGGCTTGTGGCCACCCGTTCTGTAACCCTGTG
>NW_008660242.1:0-576 GCF_000695815.1 Acanthisitta chloris
GGAGGCTCAGGGGGAACCTTCTTGCTCCCTACAACAACTCCCTGACAGGTTGGAGCCAGGTGGGAGTCAGGCTCTTCTCCCAGCAACCCCAGAATCTTTAAGGTTGGAAAGTCTCTTGGAGTCCAACATTCCCCAAGGCCACCACTATCCATGTCCCTAAGTGCCATATCCACACAGCTTTTAAATCCCTTCACGCCTAGCACTCCAGGAGCTCACACCATGGCTTATTCCCATTTTTCCTATCCCTTGGGAATTCTTGCCTTTGTTTCCCCTCCCTCTGGCAGCCAACCACAGCTCCTTTCCAAGCTCAGGCTAGATTTTGGGACAGCTCCTTGCCCTTGGAAGTGCCTCTGGCACAAGCTGAAGCCAACAGAGGCGGTGCCAGGTAATGCTACCTCCAAAACTGGGTGGATTTCAGCCTTTTAATACCCAAAAATTTAAAACTAAAGGAATAAAAGCACTTGCGAAGCAATTCCAGGATGAGTCTGAACATGGAGAAGGTGTTTGACCAGGCACTGGTCACCTGGATGCCCCATTTCCTGGGAAGATGCCAAGAGCTGATTCTCTCTGCTTCAC
>NW_008660242.1:638-1261 GCF_000695815.1 Acanthisitta chloris
CCTCTGGAAATCTCTAGCAGTTCACTCTGAGGATTTTCAGGAATTTGCTGCCGGATTATGCCCCTGGATCACAGGCCCTGCCTGATTAATCTGGCAGAGGAATTGGTATTTAAAACTTCTGGCTTTAGGGCTGAAGCAGCAGATTTTTCCAGCCTGATGGACAGAAACACCCAGGAATGCTCTTTCCTTAAAAAAACCCTACAGCCAGCCAGCACTGAGGTGGCCAAACCCACTCTGCTTCCAGGCACACCCCCAGGAATAGCGACTCTGGAACTGCGAGGCCCGGGGAAAAGGCAGCTCTGCCATGTTCTGGGGGCGGTGCAGCTGACGCTCCCGGGATTTCGGGAGAGCACAGCCCTCGCCAGGACAAATCCCCCGGCCGGGAGACGATTCCCACCCCCTGGGATAAAGTGAGATGGCACTGCCACCACGGGGCTGGACACGGAGGAGGACACTGAGGGACAGGAGCCGCAGAGGCCGAGCGCACAGCAGGAGGGGCTGCACCGGGAGGGCTTGGATTGGAGTAGGATGGGGGTTTGGAGTGGGATGGGGGAGATGCTGGAGCATCCCCGGCCGGGCCCACCCCCGCTATGTTCTGGGAGTCTCTGTGCGTGCCCCCCACA
>NW_008660243.1:0-469 GCF_000695815.1 Acanthisitta chloris
GCACAGAATTCTTGACTAGAAATTGCAGCTTTGTATTTATCTTTTGATACATGTTTTGCCCATGAATTAATCTAATTGCTGTTTTAACCCATCTCAGCTGTTCACATGCACAATATTCTCAGCATTAAGTGCACAGAAATTAATTTTTTTTTTAAACTAGGCCCTGTCTGTTTCATTTCATGAGTCTTAATTCATGCATTGTGGAAAAGAGTGAATTCTGGAAAACAGTAAATTTTTCTATAATTTTTTTTTCTTTTTAACGTCATTAGTTACGAAATAAAACTGTGTTTCATCTTCCACAAAATTTTCACATTTTTAAGCTTACAGTTGATTGACTTCTGTCATTGTACAGAAGTTTTAAGCCTTTAATTATCCTTGTAATTTTTCTTTACGTTTTTTTCCCCATTAGTCCCTGCTAATTATCATAATCAGAAAATAAAATGCTCAGGTTCAAAATATTTACCCAGTT
>NW_008660244.1:0-554 GCF_000695815.1 Acanthisitta chloris
GGACTGCGACGACGGGGGACACGACCCCAAACGCGCACACCCATTGGCGAAAGTTTGGAGGTCGAAGGGGAAGGAGAGGCTGCGGCAGAGCTCCTGCTACCCGGGCTGAACGTGCGGCCCAAGGGGGTCCGACGGGGGTACAGTCAGCACTGGGGTACAGTCAGCACTGGGGTACAGTCAGCACTGGGGCACAACCAGGGACCGGGGTACAGTCAGCACAAGGGGTACAGTCAGCACTGGGGTACAGCCTGCACAAGGGGTACAGTCAGCACAAGGGGTACAGTCAGCACTGGGGTACAGCCTGCACAAGGGGTACAGTCAGCACAAGGGGTACAGTCAGCACTGGGGTACAGCCTGCACAAGGGGTACAGTCAGCACAAGGGGTACAGTCAGCACTGGGGTACAGCCTGCACAAGGGGTACAGTCAGCACAAGGGGTACAGTCAGCACTGGGGTACAGCCTGCACAAGGGGTACAGTCAGCACAAGGGGTACAGTCAGCACTAGGGTACAGCCTGCACAAGGGGTGCAGTCAGCACAAGGGGTACAGTCAGCA
>NW_008660245.1:0-7334 GCF_000695815.1 Acanthisitta chloris
GAGGGGAGAGCCCGGGCACTGGCCCTGCCCCTAGCCCTGCCCCTAGCCCTGGCCCTGACCCTGGTCCTGCCCTTGCCCCTGGTCCTAGTCCTGGCCCTGGTCCTATCACTGCCCCTAGTCCTAGCCCTAGTCCTGGCCCTGCTCCTGGTCGTCCCCCTGGCCCTGGTCCTGGCACTGCCCCTAGTCCTAGCCCTAGTCCTGGCCCTGCTCCTGGTCGTCCCCCTGGCCCTGGTCCTGGCACTGCCCCTAGTCCTAGCCCTAGTCCTGGCCCTGCTCCTGGTCGTGCCCCTGGCCCTGCTCCTGGCCCTGGCCCTGGCTCTGGTCCTGATCCTGGTCCTGCTCCTTCCCCTGCTCCTGGCTCTGGCTCTGCCCCTGGCAGCTGTTCCAATTCCCCTGCCCTTGTGGGGCTGGATGAGGCCTTGTGCAACCTGATCTAGTGAGGAGGTGTCCCTGCCCATGTCAGGGAGGGTTGGGATTAGATGATCTGTAAGGTCCATTCCAATCCTTAAATTCTATGATTGTATGATTCTATGAAGCACAGAGAAATTAAGCGGCGCAACTAAGTTATACACACAGTGTCTTTGCGCTGAGCATAAATATCAGGGGAATTATTTGATTGTTCTGGTTCTATTCATTAGACTTCTGGTGTCCCAATACAGCAATTAGAGCACATCAGCAATCTTCAAGTCTCAAAATGGCTTTATTCAAATTCACTAGCTTCATTCTTATCTGCTGTCTTTATGCTTAATTTTGCCTACTGGGCTTTCCTTTCCTTTTGTAGGCAGCTGAGTTACTTCACTGTGTTCCAGTGTCCTTTTGGGCTTACTGTGCTATTGTGAGGGGTGTAAGAAAGCCCAGGGTAGCCCTGTGCTGTTGTAAATACCCTGTTAATAAGTACCATGGTAGTGAGGAGGCCTGGAGGAGAGGGGCAGGGAGAAGCTGTGCACAGAGAGGCAGATGGAAAAGGACATGTTAAATAGCTTGTAAAGGGAAGCAAGAGGTCAGGTAGTAGAGTGCTGGGAGGAGTATTTGCACATGCATTCATGTGAGAGGCACTTTCTCAGTTTTACACAGATCTTGACAGTTCCTGTGCTGTATGATGAACTTCGTCAGAAAAAGCAAATAAACAGATTGCCAGTTTCCCCTAAAGAGAAGATGAAAGGGATAAAGATAAAAGCTGTGCTGGGTTACCACAGTAACCAGCTTCTGACATACTCTGGTTCATGCTCCAGTCTGACAAGAGCTGGGATTGAAACGACTGGCAGAAACTGCCATGGGGTTTTATGGGGGTGAGAGGGAGGGAGATACAGGACTTCAAAACCTGTTCTATACTTACAGATGTCACTTCCATTCAGAGCAGCTCTGTGTGTGTTTTTCAGGCTATGCCATTGACCTTTTAAGGGAAACAGCTGCCCCAGTGCCCCAGTACTAGGTTCATGCCAGTGCTGCCCATATCCTCAGCCATGCTGACCACTCAGATCATCTTGCACTGGAGCACTGCTGTTTGCACTCATGGGATTGCCAGGTCGTTACTTAACTCCTCTGAGCCCATCTTGCCTCTCCCACTTTCCCATGTGACTGTGATGGTTCCAGACAACATGGGACTATTGGCCTTTTGAGTGTGGGGTGGGGTTTTTGGCCTGTGTTCACTTGGAAAGGTCTTGAAAGATGCTGGGTAAAATCTGTGAAATCGTTGAAAGGTCTCGGACAGTTGGTTGTGTGGACTCTCAGGGAGATTTCAGGGTCTGACTCCTTCAGCCTCCACTGATTATCCCATCCTTACATGACAGGAGAGAGTACAGCACACTGCTGTCTTTGATTTGTGGACCCTGACATAATTCCTTTAGGAGCTGTGGACCAATGGAGCAGCTTTAAGTTTACAGGCAGAACATTCACTTGTCTGTCTTGTACACCCCTTAGAAATACTCTGATTGTTCCGCAGTGATATAAACTCAGTTTTGTGACCTTTGAAGCCATGAAGACTCTTGCAGCTGGGAAGAAGTTTTTGTTTGATGAGATTTTGCACCCACTCAGTCTAGAAACTTAAGACAGCAGCATCCTGAAACAGTTGAGGTGTGAGCTAAGAGATCTTCCCTGCCCTGCAGCTAGGTGTTTCTGCAGTTGTAATGCTCACACAGGTAGTTTGTCAAGGGTCTGAAAGGAAAGCTGTAAACTGTTACATCCCTGTCATACTTCGGGGGAGCAGCATTTGCTCTGGTAACTGCAGTTACAGTTTTAACTGAGGGAAGCATCTGCTTTCAGTTGTGTGTATGGGTAGTTGTGTGCTGAGCCATCCCAGTGCTGTGTTCTCCCCAGCATGACTCCCTGCAGAACTTCTCCTATGGGTTTCTCCTCTCCATGCTTTACTGGACTGGACTAAGCAGTTCTCAGCTGCCTGCTGGCTTCAAATACTGTCGTGCTGTGGGTAAATCTCGAGCCTCATATGTTCCTTTCATCTGTGCCTCATTGGTAAACAGCAGATCTCTCCATTTCCAACCCCACTGCCTACTGCAGGGATCTGGCTGCTGGGGCTGGAAAGCTAGGATTTTGCACAAGGAAGTAAGATGAATGACTCTATTAAATAAACATCACTGCTCTGTTTATTCTTTCAAAAGAACAGATTACAAAAAGCAGAAGATGCATTTTAAATGCATTAAAAATTCTGAACAAAATAATGCCTTAAATACAATGCTCATGTAAGATAAATCGCATGGATTTTTTTTTTCTAGCCAGGCACATGGAAAGCAAAAACGTATTATTATATCATTATTTATATGGCACCATATGCTAAGTCTGGAACTTAAAGATTTTGAAATAAATAAGAAAACACCAGCTGCAGATCAGCAATACGCTCCTTTATTGGGAGTCACTGTGTAACTGTGGCTATCATTAAAAATTAAAACTTAATTGTCAGAGAAATAAGATAGCCATTAGAGATTCAGTGTCTGTCTCCTGGGGATGCTTCTTCTAACAGCTGTAACAAAGACCTGCTGCTGGTTTTGTCCTATTTCTGTAGTAACTCATTGCATTTGTCCCTGCAGTATCACACAATTGTTTGGTAGAGATGGCTGAGCTGTTCACTATAAATAATGTTGCTTAACAATGCATTGTCAGAGAAATAAGATAGCCATTAGAGATTCAGTGTCTGTCTCCTGGGGATGCTTCTTCTAACAGCTGTAACAAAGACCTGCTGCTGGTTTTGTCCTATTTCTGTAGTAACTCATTGCATTTGTCCCTGCAGTATCACACAATTGTTTGGTAGAGATGGCTGAGCTGTTCACTATAAATAATGTTGCTTAACAATGCAGCCCCTTTTGGGTTAATAAATTACGCCCAAACCACTCTTGAGCCTCTTTGATTGGTTTCTTGCAAGTCTGCAGTGGAGAGTTGGAAGAAATCTCTTTCCACACTCTGTTTACTTTGAATATTTCTTCTTATTTTATTGAGCTGTAAATATACATATATAATAGCCATGTCCTGACAATGCCCATCTGAAACTTCTATCGCCTCATTCACTACTTGAAAATTGTAACGAGATGCATGAGATGAAATGTGTCAGAAAATTAAACGTCATTGCTTAAAGGGATAGAGGGCCTCAGTCAGCACCAGGCTGGGGAGTTTGTCGCTCTCCTTTGGGCAGGAGGTGCTGCCAGGGCTTGGGGTTTCTTCCAGACCAAGGTTGCTGGCTGCAGCAGCGACCTCACCTGCTATGTGATCCATGAGGCTATGGCAGCCCAGCTGATACCCACAGCTGTGGCCTTGCAGTTCCCTGCATGCTGTGGTTCCGAGTCTGTGACCTGTGGCTGTGCACAGTTGCAGCCAGATGTAGTTAAAGCCTTCCTGAGGTCTGGCGAGCAAAGAGCAGCTTTGTGTCATGGAGCAATGATAAAAATCCCACCAGGCTGTGAGGAAGAGGCTAAGGTCCTCGAAGAGACATCTCTGCTCATCCATGGTGACTCTGGATGAGTCGTGCAGTTGCCCTGCATATTGGTTCCTCACCTGTATGGTGGGGTAATCGCTCTGCCCTCCATCCAGAGAGTTTTTGTGAAAGTAACCGCATTACAGGCTGGGAGGAGAGCAGGTGTAAGCACAACAGAGTGGAGAAAGCCAGCTCCTGCATGAGGTAGAGGGCTGGGATGTGTGGGGAAGAGAGGTGGCTGAGGATGCTGACTTGCACCCAGACTGCTCCTGCACCAGCAGCTTTTGATGTGTGTCTGCTTTAGACAGTGACCCACAGGTGGCTGCCAGGTGCACCCAGGTGTCTGCCTGCGTACAGGGGGCTCTGAGTGTTTGTGTGCAAAGACCGTGCCAGAGAGTGCTGGCAAATCCAGATCTTCGCTCAGTATCGCCTCTTACTAGGGCTCTGCCCGCTTTTCCCAGCAGAGAGCAGCAGAGCCTCGTAGCTGCTCTCAGGGGCTCCAAGTGCATAGTCCTCCAAAACCTTCTGGCAGTGTTTGCCCCCACAAAGCACAGCAGTAAACCTCCGCTGAGCTCGCAGGCGCATGTCAGACCTGTCAAGAGCATTGGTGTGGGCAAACAGAAAACACATGCTCTCTATCCCGAGGTTTAAGTGCTTTCCTGAAAACCAAAGTGTTCATGGAAATCAGAGAGAACTTTCTTGTGGGGATGTTCTCCGGATTGTCTTTGTGCTCAGTGCCAAAAGGATCACCTCAAGTATGGGTTCAGAAAATGGGGAGATACCTGTAGCAGGTTAAGCAAACCTCTTTCATAGATGACTGGCACAGATTAGGTAACCCCTTGAGATCTTCAGCCCAATCCTGGTGCAATGCAGGAAAGAAACATGTTATTAGCTTCTGTGTTTGGAAAAATTTGATTTGTGAACCTGTTTAGCCCACCTTAGATTAAACCCTTTTTATTAAAAATAAGGTATCAGCTGACTTACTTGTTTCCTCACTCTATAATGTTACCATGAATGCTACAGGTGATAAAGATGACTGAAAAAATGTGATATACTTTTTCTTTGCCAAGGTGTCAAAACTAATTAATCTGTGCCTAATTTAGACAACATTCTCAAAATGTTGTCTAAAGGAAAAAAAAAGACTTTGTTCCCTGTTTGGAAATTTACCTGCTGTTCCCTAGGCATTTAAATAAGCCAAATTTGGGATTATGTTGGAAGCCTCTCAGCAGTATTAAACAGGTCTGCTTTTGTCATTCCTTAGTTGTCCAATTCTAGTTCCTGAAATTATTATGGTTTTATACATTCCCTTGGGAAATAATCACAGACCTTCTGGGAGGCCCAGTCCTTGCAAGGGAGAAGGCTTCAGTTTGGTCTCACCATCACATGGCACGGGAGGGAAGGGATGCTGTGTTCTGACTGAAGGCCACAGCGACCATTCATCCTATCCTCTCCCCATCAGCTGTGACACCCCTGAAGGAAGGAAGAGTCCAGGTGTGACATTCATCTGAGAGAGTGTCGCCTGTGGAGGATGCTGGAGATAAGGACAGCATCTGGGTAGTGGGAAGACTCAGCTTTGCCACTTCACTCCACCCTGCTGGCGCTGCCTTATTGCTATGCTCCCCTTTGCTGTGAACCCATCTCTTGCATTGGAACAGGGAGGCAGCATGGTATGGAACAGGATTTTGGAAGACAAATGTATGATGCAGTGACAGCAAGACCCTGGATAACCCTGTCAGTAGATCCCTCTTGAAGAAGCTGTAATCCACAGATGGTTGTGAGGGGCTTTCTGCATTCCTCTGAGCCTTGTGGCCAGAGTACCCCCTCCATCCTCACTGCCTCACAACCCCTCATTTGGCCTGTATGCCAAGCTAATTTAAAATGTGATGCAGACCACCTAAGCCCTGGGTCATTCCTCTAGCCTCCACAGCCTCCCACCATTCACCTTAGGTAGGATCTGTCCTTCTTTATTTATGCAAATGATGCTTTATCTTTGAATCTTAGCTGTACATGGGAAAGGTGCAATTAGCTGCTGCATGGAGCCAGGCCTGTCTGCCTTCCCTTGTTTAACAGAGGCTTTAATTAAAGACCCCCTGATGCTAGAGAAGCACATTAATTATTCATCTGAAAACATTTACATAGAGTCCCCCGTTTCCCTTCTTCAATAAATTATCAACTTCACATCTCCATAATTCATCGAAATGACTAAAAATACATTGTCTCAGCCTCCATCACCTCCCTTTTCACTCTGGTTTTGTCTGTTCCAACTGTGATGGGTTCAGTATCTTAATGTGAAGGTCTCCTACTGCTCTTAAGTAAAAAGGGAGGATGAGAGTGAAAGATTTGTCCCTGGATGGGAGTGATGCAGATGACAGTAATTTTTTTCTTTCCCACAGAACTGGCATGATCCTGTGGTTTGAAGAAGATCATTGACTGTTTCTAATGAGGAACAGTCCACTAAGTGGAGGGGAAAAGATGTTTCCAGGGGCAAAAGTGGCCGGGGTTTAGATGATTTCTGTGCTCAGATGTAGATAGCCTGTGTGATCCTCAGCCCAGCCATTAATCAACCTGGATCACTTCTGTACCTCACCTGTAGACCAGCCCAGCAGTTCCCTATCTGCCTTGTAGAGGGATGCTGCTTCACTAATTACAAGCTGTTCCAACATAGGCATTTGAAAGAATAAAAAGGCAGAGAAGCTTAGGCAGAGAGAGAAGTTCTGCAGCAATTCACAACATAGATGTCACTGCGGGCACAACTGAGGGATAATTCACTGCAAATAGTTTTCTCCAAAACATTTCACTTTGTGACAAAGTGAACTGTCACATGAGAGAGGAAAAAACTAGGCCTCTGGGGGTTTGTTTACACAGGCAGTTAAGACAGATTAGTGTGAGGTGTGAGTTAATATGCAGAAGTTCAAGTACATTAAACCTCTGTGTGGGTGCTCTGATACAAAAGGAAAATGGCCTCAGTTCACTATGGTGACAAGTAAACAAAAGCAAAGCAAGGTCACTTTATGACCAAATATCCATGGAGGGCTTAGCATGCTTTAATTCATGTGCACTTATTTCATGTATTTGATTAATTTACCCTAACTTTCATTAATGTCCTAATGTGCAGGACTTGGACAAGTGCATGCTCCACCTGACTCTGAATAACTACTGTTCTTTACAAAACCAGGATGGTCTTGGTGCCTGCAGGAATCAGACCCAATGTGCTCTCCCGAGAGCAGAGGAAGCTAGATGCTATGAAGGGGTGATCTTCTAAGATGGTGGGTGGAAGAGGGTAGGATGGATACTGGCAACTTTCTTGGAACATGGTCAAAGAGGGCATTAGAGATTGAACCAGGAAAAGAGAGCGTTGACTCCAGAGGAGCTGAGCCACTTACCTTTAAAGATACGGGTTCAGTGTTTTCAGCAG
>NW_008660245.1:7347-16454 GCF_000695815.1 Acanthisitta chloris
TATTTTTGGAGCACATAGAGAATCTGAATCTAAGACTAAAAACGGAGTGGAACTCATTACAAAGAGAGTGATACACTTATCTTAAGCATTACTCCATTAACTTCTGTAGTTTTTAACTTTCTCTTGCCCTTGTTGCTGTTTTAGATGGGCTGTCTTGGCTCAGCAGTGAATAGTGTGGTGACAGAACCCTTGTCCAGCCATGAGAATGTGGCACATAGAGAATCTGAATCTAAGACTAAAAACGGAGTGGAACTCATTACAAAGAGAGTGATACACTTATCTTAAGCATTACTCCATTAACTTCTGTAGTTTTTAACTTTCTCTTGCCCTTGTTGCTGTTTTAGATGGGCTGTCTTGGCTCAGCAGTGAATAGTGTGGTGACAGAACCCTTGTCCAGCCATGAGAATGTGTCTAAACCTTGGGCACTGCTATCTTGGAGCTGAGAGACTAGAAGCGCTTCCCACATCCAATACCTTGATTAAATTTACTAAGATATAAATATCATCTATTGTTTACCAATTAAATTATAGTTCAGACTATGTTGTTAAGGGATCGGCATTGACGTTCTTCTGGATGTAAGAAGAACATATCATTAGTTAAAAGCTCCCATCCTTCCATTCCACATCTAAGCAAATTGGATTACAATTTTCTGTAGTGAAGTTTTTTAGCGCTTATACTGTCTATGGAGACCCCTTAAAAACTGTCCAGGCTGTAGTTTCCATCCAGATGTACATAAGTATCAGGCTTTAGATACCTCTCGCATAGACCAATGTTTGCTGTTAAATTTGTACTGGCCTTAACATGCTTTGAGGTAATAATTGGTGTTGTGTCTTCTGGGGGATAGAACAATATGTAATTGGCTTAAACAGAAGGAAGATCTCGTTAGACATTAAGAAGCCTTTGCTAATGGTACAGTAATTAAGCACAGGAATAAATGGCTCGGGGCCTTCTGCCTGTAGAGAAGTTTGGACGAACACACTGGAATGATCTTGTCTTCTCCCAGAAGGAAAACCAAGATCATTCTTTGCAGTTTCTTTCAACTTTATTTTCTATGACTCTGCATACATCCACAAAGTTTTCTTGCCAAAAGTGGCAATAGCAGCATTTTCATTGCCACTGCATTGTCATTGAAAATGCTACCCCATCAGTGCCCCAGTGGAAGAACAGGCTGAAATAACAGACTGCCAATGAGAGCAGCCTTTTTTTTCCAAGCTGGCAGGAGCAAGCCATTTTAGAAGGTGATGTAGATCTCCTATAACCCATGCTCCAGCTTCCTTAGTTAAGCCAAATTGTCTTCCCTGCTTGTCAAACAGGAGAAGTGTTAACACTGTAATTAGAAACATTAAAGCAATCAAAACCAGCATACAGGCATAATTAAGGCACTATTGGTTTATGTCCCCTGCAGGCATTCTTTTAGAATAAATGACTTTTTGGTTTAATTTAAGCCTCTTCCAAAACATCACTAAAACAAAGGGGGAAAGGAAACTCTATCCGTATATTCACCAGTAAAACTACTTAGTTTTCAATCTCAAACCTAGTTTACACTGGTAACATTTCCTTGCACTGACAAAATCTAGAGCATACTGCTGAATAAAGAGCTTAGCTTTAAAAGAATAAGTTGGATCTGGACAACAAGAATCAAAGAGGGGCAAGAGATACTTCCCTGGCTCTGGATCAAGCCCTTCATAAAAGAGGAATTAGCTTTGCTGTGCCAGTGTTGGACATGGAATTATGAAAGTGCCATTTTTTCCTGTGAAGGAAAGGTACATAGAATAATTAACAAGGCTGGAAGAGTGCTTTCCAACATGGGTGGGTAAAAAAAGGAGAGATGAAGATCAGAAACATCTGGTGAGTATGGAGGAGTTGCAACTCTTCTGCCCATCTCTAAGACTGCAGTAAGTGTTGCACCATGAAAGAGGTTGAGCCCCACTCATAGTGCTCCCTGAGTTAAGCCTTGGAGAAGTAGGTGTTCTAGTCTGACTTTCTGAGGCTGAACTATCTGCAGAAAATACCCACAGCCTGTCTAATTGGGAAAGATGGGCTCAGCACCGTGTGTGCATGTGTATGTGGGCTGGTCTGGGTGATGACAAAACAGCACACTTGCCACCCATTAGAAAAATGCTGCCTCTTGGTTCCTCATTCTGTCAGAGGAATACTTATGCATATGAGCCTTGTAGTTGTAATGGCCAGTTAATCCCAAGAAAAGGTGCTCAGGGTTACCCATGGGTCAAGGCAGAGTTGCTACACAGTGGCTTACGAAAGAGTGAGTATATGCACATCCAAATGTGCGCAGATCTTCTGACCTGGATGCCTTCAGCCCACAGGAAGGTTGAACAACTGGAGAACTGCCAGATGCACTTTATTTGAGCTTGATGTTAACCTTCCCACTAGTGGGAGGTCATGGTGTCTACTGGGTATTCTTAATGCTTCAGGAAGAAACTTCAAACTTGACCAATCTCTATAGGGATTTGACCCTACAATATGTTCTCAGAAATGTCTTCCTTGTGTCCAATCTTCTGCATTTTATTGAACTTAGGGTTCATCCTCTGATGAGATCCCACAGAAACACTCAGTCTGGCTGGTATAGGTGAGAAATGTAACAGAACCAGCTAATGGTGGTGCAGGTCAGAGAACATGGCCACTTCCTTTGAGGACCTGCCTTCATAACGTGGCTAACAAGGTCCTTGTTAGCATTGTAGGGTTACTGTCCCACTCATGGCTATTCCAGACTCGGCTGTTTGCACATGAGCCAGAAGAGTGGCAGCTCTACAGTGACATCTCCCACCACCAGTGCACCTGGACTTTCTTAACTGCTGTGAACTGCAGGCTAAACTCATCACATGTGTTCCTTCACTCAGGTAACAGGACAAGCAACGGGCACTGTGGGGTTACTGCTGCAGCTTCCTGGTCCTAGCACTGCCCTCACAGGTGCAAAGTGCCATCCATCAAGATCTGAATGTCCCTGTGCTGGACAGCTGAGAAGGGGTGGGCAGCCTAAGCCACAGAGGTAGATAACACACGCTGACTGAGTTTTCATTATAGTTCTTCATGCTAAAAATTAGTTATGGTAAGAGTCAATGGGTGTACCCTTCCTCCCCAGAACTGACTCAGTGAGAGGTTTGGGAATGCAGGGGTATTTTTTGGCTCAGATTTGAGCATGCACATGAAGATGGGAACTGTGGAAATCACATCTGCCTTTGCTCTCTCTACCTCTGGCTAGAATCTGCACCCATAGAGTGACTGGAGTGAGCAGCTCCCATATGCCAAAGTCTTGCCCTGTTAGGCTACTGCTTTGACTGGCTGCTTAGCTTAGGCTGTCGTTCTTAGAACTGCTGCAGTTCCTGGACAGGAAGGGAAGTACAGGAGAACCCTTATGCTAGAGAACCTCCTGCAGCACCTCTGCACTGGGGCACAAACACCACTCCTCTACCCTACCTCACTTTTTTTTTTTTTGTCCCCTGTCCCCGTTGAGTGTTGCCACAGCTGACATGCCATCTGTACAGAACAGACTGATGGCCCTTTCCCTTGCCCCATACCCTCTGCAGAGGCAAGGGGCTGGCAACTGGCTGTGACAGACATGCGGAAGGGCAAGGTGAACGTCACAGGCAGCACCAAGAAAATCCATCCAAAACCTCACTCCATATGGGGAAGCTCAGTTCCAGCTGTTCAGCCTTTGGAGTAAGCTGACTCTGAAGCTGCTGCTACTCTGGCTGTAATGCTAGGCAAGCACAGACCCATCAGAGAGGGTGAATAGGGGGAAAGCAGCGGGGGTAGCAGCATCACACTGGTACAAGGAATCTCGTGATGCTATTGCTCCCCATGATTATGCTGTTAACAGCCAGGCAGGGTGGAGTTTAATGAGCAAAGGTAGATGAGAAAAGGAAAACAACTGAGACAAATGATGTTTAAATGTGATGGCTCATTAAACAAAAGCTCTCTGATATGTTTCTTTCCTTGGTAGCAACAAAAGGGACAATGGCCATAAGTAAGAGGCAACCCACTGACAGCAGGAAGGATTTATAGAAAGTAACAGACTTAATTTAGCAGCTCCAGCATGAATGAGCAGAGATATTTCGTGTCAAGTAACTCAAGTGAAGGGTTTTGCAGTGTCTTTGCATGAGGCAGAGAGCTCTTTTCAGCCCAAATGAAAGAAGCTTCTCACTGTTTGAATATCAAGGCCCAGCCCTGCTTTTCTTCTTATCTGAACTCCTGTTGTCTCCAACAGATGTTTTGGAATGCAGAAGTCAGTGCAGCATGGGCTGAGGATCTCATACTAATGCATCCACCATCCTGCCTGGCCTGGCTTAAAAATGCCTGCCTGTGGGGCTTTGATCCTGACCAGATACTGTAGTTTTTACTGAACTGTAGGCCTTAACAGATTTTAAGAAGTTATCCTAATCAATTCCTCTCTAAAAGGCAGGAGCAGTTTTACCAGTGTCCTTCCTGCCAGCTCTACAACCTCTTCCCAAAGCATCTGAGTGTTAGAGGCTCTACACCCTGCAAGCCGAGCAACTATTCCAATGTTTCATTTTCGTTATCCACCTTGTCAGCATATTGCCCTATCAGGATATGGACGACAGACTATTTCCTCTCTCTTTGCCAAAGCCTTAGTATTGATTTTGTAGTAGACTGCCTTTCAGCTTTCCAACAACATGCGATAAAAGATCTCCTTAATGTTCATCTGTCTTACAAGGCAAATGGCTACTCTGCATTTGTATAAATCATGGAACTGTGTGTGATTTTCTGCCTGAAAAAAAAATTGCTGCAATCTATCATTTTGAAGTTACTATTGTGTTATTTATGGGACTGGTGAAGGCAACAGTCTTCAGACAAGCAATACTGATCCCCCAGGAACTCCCACCAGTAAGCACTTGAGCTGAGAAGTTGACCCTGCCATCCAGGAAGAGTCAAGGATGTAGCTCTGGACTTCTTTGCCAGATCAGAATATGTCAGAAATGAGAACATCTGAGTACATGATTACTCCTGATCATAGGACATCTTGGGTAGCAAGAGAATGATACCTTTAATGCACTTTTCTTCTTTTCCAGACAGACAACTTAGCCTTACCAGAGATTACATTGTCCAGTACTGGAAAATTTAGTTGTTTGAATGCTGTAGAAAGTATCCTGCTAGCTCTGTTCATAAGAAAAAATTCTTAGGAGCAGATGCAGAGAGATGAGGTTTTATAAACCCTATTCATTGGTCTTTTTGAAGGTCATGTGCCAAGAAACTAATGCAGATTGTAGTATTCCTGTTGAAAAGGTGGCGCATGACAGCAGTAGTATTGCTGGTTGTGTTCTGCAAATGGCTGCGCTGACATCATAAACCACAGTAAAACTGATAACTTTGTTCTGACTGATGTAACAGAAGGTCTTCTGTCTTCCAAATATCATTTGATCCAAGAGGGATTGAATTGATTTGAAAGCAGCTTTCATCCCATACCCTACCTGTTCCAAGTGAAGAGCTTGCACTGCTGGAACTGCCTATTTACATAGCTCATGGCAAGATAGCCAGGGAAATACAGTGCTTATTGGTTAAGAGATGGCAACTCTATGGACAGCAGAAGTGGTGCTGAGAAAATTTATCTACAGTGAGGAGCTTAAGCATCCAGTTCTCACTTCCGTACCATTGCATCTCCTGTCTAGTAGATGTCAAAATGTTGCACTTGAGCAACATCTCATTTTGTGCATACAAATCAATGGTCTGATTGATTGCCCTCAGACTGATTTTTGTTCAAAATTGCTGAAGCCCCATTACCTGGATGACATGAGTCAGATAAATTAAAGTCTCACTGATTATGATGTTATAAAGCAACCTGAGTCTGTGAAAGAATAACCTACATATTTGATATCAGGGCACATTGTGTTTGCAATTTGAAGGCAGATACCTAATGTTAGTCAGAGCAATCTACAAGAAAAACAGAACACAATGATAAGGCAAGGCCAACTGGACATGCAGTGACCGAAGCATATTTCGCCTTAGAATATGGCAGTGAGTGAAATTCTGAAAGTGTGGGTGTATGGAAGCTATGACATTGCAGCCAGCAGAGATCCGGTCAATGCAGGTGATGCAGTTTGGGGAATTGGGCTGCGCTTGCTGAAGTAGACACAGTTGGTTGGCTGAATGGCTCTCCAGACTCTGCAGCCTGCATTGACTCATTTTCTGTTGACTGTAAGCAGACACTTGGCCCCAAGTTCACATGCAGGTACCCACAGTCCATAGAGCTACATCTCACTGGCTGGGAGTACATACAGTTTGTCTCATTCCTCTGCTGCAAACCTCACCTTGGTGTGCACCTTATCAGTCAATAACAATAGCAAACACCTGTAAAAAGGGATTACCAAAGCATAATCTCAAATTTCTTGGGAATACCAGTTTAGTATTTAAGAACAGTCCTTCCACTTATTTCATGCTGTAAGGATGTAGAAAGTATTTGGAAACTGAGTCCTGAGCTGGAATGTCTTCTGAAGGGTATGTCCACAAAACATTCAGTCCCAGAAGTCAAGAATATATAAACATGCCTTTCTCTCAAACCTTTCACCCACTGTGTCTATCTTATAAATGGCTTCTTCTGACTTTGCTCTGATGGATTTCCTAGAGCTTTCTTAGTTCTTTGCTGGTGGCCTCTCTCCAGTTTTACCACATTTTCTTCCTGTAGCTGTTGAAGGCAGTTACCACTTTATCTGTTCTAAAACACCTCCCTGTGGACAGATCCAGGGGGCTTCTGATGTCAAACAGCAATTTGATGCTCATACATGTTATGCTGACATGTAAGCCCACCGAGGATGACCAGAACAAATGGGACCTGACTGTCTTCATAAATTTCTTCAAGTGCCTAGTGGGAGGCAGAACATGCTCTTGCGAACGACCTCTGAGACTGCAGTATAAAAATAACCTAAAGCATTTAAAAAGCAACAAGAGAGGAAGGATGCATTTTATGTCAATTCAGTCAAAAAGTCCTCAGAAGTAGTTGCCTGAAGTGTTTGGGAAAGCTGACAGAGTATAATAGCACAGAGACTATTTTCTTGCTTCTCAGCAAAGACAGCATTAATCGTCTGGGCTTAATATAGCCTTCCACATGCCAACTGGGTGCAAAATTATGGCTGGTATTAGAAAACCACTTACCATGTGGACAGGCTTAAAGTGCAATAAGCTGTGGGGTGTGGATGCAGATGGAGTGTGCCTAAGGACAAACAGTGACCTTGAGAATTGTATGCCATGTCTCTGGAGATATAGTGCCTCTTCATTATGGGCCCTGACAGAGATGGAGCTCTTCATCAGTGGTGGGGCAAGGAAGGACTTAGATTTTGAGTCAGGCTTGAATTTTGCCATCCAGGTATATCTAGAGATGTCTGAGCACAAGAGATTTACTGGAATTGGTTGTATACACCATTATAATATCTGTATTCATAATACATAGGCTGATATACATCAGGAGTATGTCAGAGAGAGAATCCACAGCTCTGGATGTTTGCAAGAACACCATGTATAGGAAAAAACCACTGACCTCTAAACACTCTCCATCCATCCAGGCTATACCCAGCCTGGTTTGCTTGGTGTATCTTCTGCCAAATAGCTGTGCTTATTTTGATAGAAAAGGAGCAGAAATATGACTGGGTATCTCATTTGAGACTTTGTCCTAGTACTTGAAGAATGAAGAGTATATCAAATAAGGTCAAACCCTTTAACACCCTGTGTTGTAACATCTGTACAACATAGCTTAGAGATTGTTGTTCTGGTATTACTACCTAGTAAAGTGGGCTCAATAGCGCAGTGCTTATATAACACTCATTTTTTTTCCTGTACATGATTTGTGTGTCAATCCTGTTTTTCTCCCAATAGATTATTAATAAACAATTTTGACCAATAAGTTACAGGTTTTACAATGCATTCTTTGTCATTCTGTATGTAGCTGGCCTGGGTTATGCCGTTCTCTCTCTTGGTGGTCTCTGATGAGAGGATTAATTTTAAGAGCATGATAATAAATATACTGTCATTGAAGTCTTTTGGACAAATGTAAATCTCTGCTAAAATTAGAAGTCATTCAGCCTAGCATTTCCGTGGTTATCCAGATACTGACATACAACAACATCACGCAGAGTGAGTCGAGCAGAAGGCTGATTCATGGATCAGGACTTTTGATAATCAACTCAAAGTAGTATTTAGGTAATTATGTCTGTACAGGATGTTATGACATCTCTATCTTACATGTAGTGCCAGTTACCGAGACAGTTTCTTTTCATTACTAAAGTACACCTTTCCTGCCTTAAAACATTATGATAATCATGGGAATTTGTCTTATTACTGAGCCACCTGCTGCTTGGTGAAAGTGACAGAGCTCAACTTGTGTAAACTGAAAGCACAGAGGAGACTAACTACAGCTCCTCATCTGACTGCTGGAAGTGTGAAAGTTGTGGCAGCAGGGCTGGAATTGAAAGAAGCAACTAGAAAGAAGAGGAAGTGAGAACATCCCAGCATTTCCAATGTCATCTTCTGGTGTTAGTGACCAAGATGACTGCCACTGAGACCCTGTAAGCTGAGGAACTGATCCATATCTCACCTTCCAGATGGAAAAGGGGCCCCTGGGATACTCTGCTGCTGCTTGGCTGTTGCACCTATCTGGAGGTATGAGCATCCTTTAGTGCTGCACATACTCTGGTGCAAACCTCAATCCTGACTACAGTTAGGAAGGGAGAGCTGACTTCACAGAAAGCAGCTGCTGTGCACTAAATGTCTCATGCTGTCACTACCAGTATATTGGTTGCTAATTATACTGAAACTGGGAAGCATAGCTGTGCTTCTCACTCTTAGGCCACCACTTGGGCTGTGAACTTTGTCTCCAGACCATGTTGATCTCTGACCTTCTCACTGGCAATCTTCCAAGAAACTCTGTCCCGTGTTCAGATCTGGGGAGAAGTAGCCTGAATTGCCTGATAGACCTCTAATACACGCCTTGCAAAGTCTACTGGAGTCTGTCTGAAGGGCTAAATAACAAGCCACAGGGTGGTTGCTCTGAGGTTGGAGTACTGTAGCTGTGCTGGTGTTCATTTGAACCCTGCCAGTTCAAGGCTGCTTACTGTGCTCCTTCTGCTGGAAGATGCCTTACC
>NW_008660245.1:16476-37021 GCF_000695815.1 Acanthisitta chloris
CATCCTTATGACAGGAAATGCTCCTTGGCTTTTAGGTGGGGGCAGGTCACGGCAGATGTGTGTTCTCCTTTGAGACTTGCCCATTGCTTGGCTTAATTAATCCTGACACATTGCAGTTGCTGTTATGGAAGAAATGTCAAGACGAATTACACCAGCTGGTAGCATGAAAACTGGGGAAGCGTGGTGCCTCACTTTCCTGGAGAAGTTTGATTTGCTTTCCTGGCAGAGGTCGTGGTGGACTGGACGGCTGTGAGCAGAAGAGACTGACCTGTGTCACCCACTCTTGTCACAGTCCCCTTGCACCAGGATCCACCTAGGGGACAGCAAGGAACTCTTCCCCAAACAAACCAAGCAGGAGATCTAGCCAGCAGCAACCAGCATGGCTGGGCTTTCGTGAGAGCTAGGACAGCCCTGGGACTTGGCTTGGCTTAGGGTCCCAGTTACCTAAAGTGTAACCTGAGCTTCATTGAGCTCCACAGGGAGGAGAGAAGCACTACTGAGCTTCTTCTCTATCTTCTTTTATTCTACCTATGAACACCTTCACCAGTTGTTTCTCACCACTTCTTTCACCTTTATATCTATTGATTTGAATGGTTTAATATACCAATCAATTTTGTGGTATTTACCAGCAGCTTTCATGCCTTTTTTTCTTAGAGGAAGCAACCTTCATATTTTGGTGTTTCATTAGACTATTGCATCTGAGCTCTTTCTTTTCTGCAGTGATCTGATTTAATAAAATGAGAATCTAGTCTAATAATACACAGTGCAGCTGCACAATATGGATGCACTGTAAATACATATTTCCCCTTATATGAATATCTCCTCTTCTGTCCTCTCCTGTGGGACATCAGCTTGTAAGTCTACAGATGCCACAAGCCTGGAATAGAATTGCACTTGCGGAGAACTGACTTTGCAACTTAAATATCGCCCAAAGTTCAGTAGCTTTTTTTTTTTTTTTTCTGTCTTGGGGATGCAAGCAAGTAAAATTTCACTTCACCTTGATGATTGGCAAAAAGATCTCTTTGTTCTACCACAGACAGGCACTTACTTGCCAAAGGGATGTTACTCATATTTAAATTTTAAGAACAAGACCTTGCCATGGCATTATATCTCTGGCTTGAGAAGCTCAGATCTAAGTTTGAGTTCAAGTAGTGTAAAATGAATTTGTTTCTCCTATTTTGAACACAGATTGCATGTCCTGTTTCAGGTGTTGGAAACCTCTCTCCTGACGTCTGTGCTGAGCTCAGTGCAGGAGTGCTTCTCTTAGGACTCCTTCAGGGAGTGGATCATGAGCTGTGCTGCACCAAGAAGCAAAGCAGAGACCAGAGACTAGGAGAGGAGAATGGAGAGGAAGAAAAAGAAGGATGATTTTGTGAGGGCCATACCACTCCACAAGATACAAAGGCCTATCTGCAGCAGAGGCTTTGGTAGCTGTGATGGCAGTAGCTGTCAGGCTCTTTGCACTGCACCAGCAAGCTCCACGCACAGAGGCTGGTCTAAGCACAGGAATACCTAGGGCAGGAGGTTATAGGAGGCAGCAAGATATTCTGGTTTCTTGCCCACTATCTATTTGTGCAAAAGAAAACTGGGCTATTGCTGGCCAGTGACAGCCCCTTCTAATCTGCATCCATCCATGCATCCTCAGCTCACCCCTGTGAGAGCAATCCCATTGTCTTGTGCATTGTGTCCCTCATCCCCATCTTGCTCCACGCTCCTCAGATGAGTACAGCATCACTTATTCTCCCTCCCTGTCTTGTGGCCAGGGCAAAGAGGTGCTCTGTTGTGCTGTGGAAGACTTTGTTTGTGGGGACAAGCCTTCCTCTGTCACTTTGGGCTTGATCTGAAGCTCATCGCACGTATCCAAGGTGTAAGAGGGCAAAGGGAATGGGATATGGGGACTATGAGAAGCATGGCTCAGATGCCAGTCCCTGATCCCACAACCATTCACTTCTTCCTTTACTGTGTTCTCCTCAGGAGTTCTACTAGATTGAGTGTCATCAGGCTGTATAAAATGCCTGCTGTCTGTGGTCACAGTGGGTCTGCCTGCCTCTTGGGTGATGAGTTTCCAGTGAATTTACAGGAGACCTGAACTCACTACGCATCACTGCTCCATGGATACTAACATCCATTTCCTTGCTGGGGGAGCTTCAGGAGCTGTGAGTGTGGGTATTAGCCTCACTGCCCTGTGTGAAGGGGTGTGTTTGTTTGCATGGTGCTGGTCACACTGCATGAGGAGGGAATATACCTCTGCCTGTGCCTCTCAGTACACATCAGGTCACTGCCTGAGCCAGAGCTGTCTTATGCTGAGAGAGGTGCACAGTCAAGGGATGTTTTCCTATTTATTTCTTTTTCCACAAATCATGTATGTTTCACTGACCAAAACTGCCCAAAACTTAGAAAGGGATGGCCAGTTTAAACAATTTTAATACAAGTGCACACAGGGCCCCTTGGTACTCCCAAGCTGAGTTCTGTCTTGTGTATCATAGTATTTTCCATGTGAGCAGGTAAGATGCAGAAATTATGGGAGCTCAAGAACCTTTCTGTGGACTCAGAGCTGTCTCAGGGCTTCTTAGCCATGTCAGCAAGATTGCCTCAGAGCTAAAGGACTGAGGCTATACCAGGACTTTTGGGAGGTCCTGCCCTTGGTGAACTGTTGGAAGCGTTCACCTTCTTGTCTTGCATGTTGACAAGTCCATATCCTACTAGTCCTCTGCCTGCTTGAGCACAGCAATAGCCAGACTGGCTCAGTGATTTGGCTTAGGTGAAGCAGGTAGTGGGGTCATTGTTCTGTACTTTTCACCACTTGGCTCAGTAGCCAGGCACTGCACCTGATGTAAGCCCTCCTCCTTCTTGCTACTGCTGTTGGGTTGGACACAGCAGGCCACTGTGCTGCAAGTGGTGGGCTGCCATGGCATCCAAACAGGTTTTGGTTGGGGGCTGGTGACAGCTATCTTTACCCCAAGCCTCCATAGGTGAGCAGAGGCATCTGTACCAATGAAAAGAATGGCTATCCAAGCTCACCAGCACTGCTGCCCTGTTGGAAATAGCCAGCCCTGCACAATCTGCCTTGGAAGCTGCTCAAGTTTTCATCCCTCATCCAAGTTGTGCAAAATCCTCAATGTGAGCTCATGTCAACCATTTTGATGGCTTCAACTAATCTGTTTGTTTTTCCATGGCTCAGACTTGGGAGGTTCCTGTGAATCAGTCTCCCAGCAGTGCTGTGTAGGCTCCATCCTCACAGAGGCAGAGAGAGGAAGCTGAGGTGCATCTGCTCTTCCACTGGCACGGCTGAACCTGAGGGAAGGCATCTCTCCATTGCCTGAGGCCTTTCTCACTCTCAGCCTTACCCTGGGTTAGTTAAAGCAGAGCAATCCTCTCCCTGAGTTCTCTCATGTCAGTATAAAAGTGTTTTACATCTGCTTTTTAATTCATAATTTCCTTACAGACTTAACTGGGATCATCATAAGCTTTTCTCAATCCTATAGAGTGTGAGTGAAGGCGAGGTGTTCTTCAACTAAATGCATGTCACACCAGCACAGTTTTATGGGTGGACAAGCTCTGAGCAACATGACTTAAGGCATGTGAATATTCACAGCCATTAAAGCAAAAATACAGTGCAGATGACCTAATAGATTCGAACAGTGAATGTAGCAGCAGAAACTGCTGTCACTGTCCATGAGCAAAAAAAGACAAAGTTCATTCAAAGAAATAAAAAAGTATATTCATTCTGCATTATTCATCCAACCACAGCTACTCCTCAGGGAAACCAAACTGTTAATGGCTGGAATGGAGGAAAGCAAAGAAAAAAGTGCAAGAGAAAAGGCAACCGAGGATTTTTCTTGTTTTATCTTTTGGGGCTACTCCATTAAATGTGTTTCCTTATAGTGGGATGATGTATTGTCTGTGAGATATGGATCCTGGAGGTAGGAACAGTGACACACATAGATACCCCTGAAAATTTCCACTTTGGCTCTGAAAGGGGCTCCAAGGATGGTTTTTCACTGGACCTCCTCAAAGGAAGGAGAGAGTACCTCACTCTTCACTGCAAGTTAGTAGGAATGGAAGGACTGGCACCTGGTACTGATGATTCTGCTGTCTTCATACTCATGCTCTTGAATAAACCAGTAGAAGTTAGCTATCATTAGTGTCTCAACAAATTACAAAAAGGTTTGGGGACCAGCTCCTTTGGGTGCTTTAGTAAACCTGGACCTTATTAGACATCTTCCAGAAAGTCAGCAAAGTCTTTGCACATTTGCTTCAATGTTATTAATTTACAAGGGCTACTCAATTAGGAGAGTCCACTAACTTGTAAAACTTTACTTATTTACACTGTTTCTTGGAGAGGGATTTTCTCAAAGCGTGATGATGATAAGCTTAGGCATTACAAATCCTCTTGCTGCTTTTGTCAACAGGCAGCCTGAGAGCATTAATCAGAGAGATGCATGTTTCCTGGCAGTGGCTTTGCTCCAGCTCCCTGCTGCTTCCCTGCTGCTGGGTATGGCCCTGTGAGGCACCAGCTTTCCTCCAAATCTCAAGTAGCTCTGCACACCAGCGTTAGCTTTTACCAGGGCTGGAGACCCCACTTGAAAGGCAGCAGCAAATTGGGATGTTTCTCATGACACCTTTTTTAGGTGGCAGGCAAGACAAGACTGTTTGCCTCAAAAGCAAAGCACTCTCCCTAAAGTGTGCATTTCAGCTCAAGGCAATTTTCTCGCACCATACATGTCTCCACTGCATGAAGCTTCATTAGGGCAAGATGCAGGGTACTCTTGGGCTTCAAAGAATGCTCTGAATCCCTTTCCAGAAAAGTGAAAAATTGTGGTTCAACTTACTACTTCACAGGAGGGAAATGGGAGCATGGGGTCAGGAGGACAGGGACTCTTGTGACTTCCAAGCCCTCCAGGTCACTTTTAGGGATGCCTCAAATACTCCTTGTTTGTCTAGGAACCTCCAAGTGATTTCAGTCCAAGCTAGTTCTGCAGCTCTGTGTTATTCACACAGCAAATGTAGTAGGTAAATGCTGCTGCTACTCCTGGGAGGTGCTAGTATACATTAATGGGATGAGGAACCTGGTGTGATTTCTGCTCTGCCCCAGCCCAGGGTGTTATTTATCCCTGTGTCACTGCTGCAAGTGAGATTTAATGAGTTTCTCATTCCTGATAGTTACTGAGATTTTACTCTGGGCTCTTGCTGAACCCTCATCTTGCTGGTGTGCAGATACTGTTGGTGCATGAAGTGTGAAGTTTGAACCCAAGTTTACTTGGCAGACTGGGACAAGTCCATCCTTCATTATGGATTCACTGAGATGGTGCTGGGGAAGGTGAACCAGTTGACTAGCAGGTACAGGCAAGAAAGCCATTATCTCAGGCAGTAAGAAAAAAGGGTAACATTCAGCTGCCTGAACAGGCAGATATCAGACACATGGAGAGGTTGACACAGGTTGTGTAGAAGTGAATTATTGCACATTTTGACCCTTTGTCCAGTGTTTGCCTGTCTGGCTACTCAGACTTCTTTATGTGTTATTCAGAACATTATGCTGTGTATTGACATTTACCTTCTTTGAAAGCTGCAGGGAGAGGATAACCCATTGCTTTCTTACATGGAAAATGCCAATAATGAAATCGAATGCAGTGGGTTCTTCCTTCACTATGAACTCCATGGTTTCACAAGCACGTCGTGAGTGTGTTGGTAGCCTTTGCTGCCTTGAAAGGGTTTGCTTGTTGAAGCAAATTGATTTCTCCTCTGAGTCGACATGAAAGCAAAGTTTTTCAGCTCTGACTATTCTACAGGTGCTTGTGCAAAATCTAGTATATGTGTTAATGTGCATGCAAGGATGTTGCTAGGAAACTTGTGAGAGCTAAATGAGGAAATGCTGTTAATAAAAGCAAGCGACAGGGTCTCGAAAGTCTTCCTTTGCAGTCCTGCTGATGGTCGTTATTATATAAACAGGGCCAAGTGTGACATTGGGTTGGGTCATCCTCTGATGCCAGTGGGTCTGCTTAAACAGGAGCAAAACAACTCAAAAAAGGCTTGACTCTTGTGGTGGGCTTTTGATGCTCTTCTATCCCAGATAAGCTGTACTACAGTATCAGCTTCTGGAAAGTGTAGGTAAGTGCCATCTCTCTTGATGTGCTGGTGAGGACTCTGCTCTGCCCTGTTTCACTGTGCCTCTTTGGCATTCAGTTGTGACTAATCTGAACCAGCCTGTTGCAGACCTGTCTAAGCCCCATGTTGGGGCAGTGATTTCCCAGTCAGCCTGAAAAGTTTAGAGCACTGAAGGAGGTGACTTTTTGCCCAGTGATTTCCCAGTCAGCCTGAAACGTTTAGTGATATCTAGAGCACTGAAGGAGGTGACTTTTTGCTACTAGCTTTGTTTGTCTACAGTGAGCCTCTTAGAGTTTAATTCAGCTCAAAGGTGATCTTCACTGAGATTTTCCTCCCCTCTTTATGATGTTAAGATACTTACAGAACACAAGGGATGCAAAGTTAGCAGGGACTGCTAATATCTGAAGTTTGGAAGAGATCAAAAAACTTTTGGCTTAGGCTGTCTGTGGGTACACTTAATACATGATCTTCCCACGTTAACTCCTCTTGCATTCTCCTCCTAAAAGCATATTATTTCTGTAACAAGAGTTGCTCTTCCTGCCATTACTAACCCTAACAAGGAACCCATTTTGCTTCTTCCAAAGGTTAAGGAGTGGTGTGCTTGTTCTCTTTTGAAGAAACATTAAATTTTGCATGTTATGTACTTTCCAACTGTTGTGGAACTTAGGGATGGCAATCCTGGCTTGCTCCCAGCTGAAGCTGTGACATTCTGATTCTTTAGCTTCTCTTCCAGCTTCTTCGGTATGTTATACTTCCTTTCATGGAATCACTTGTTGCATTTATTTATTTGGTTGGTTGGTTATTTATTTTTAGAAACACCTAGGGGAAAAAAATCCCAAACCTCTAAAGAAAATAATAAAACTCCAGCAGCAACGGTTTTCATTCGTTATAACCGTTTGTTCTCTCAGCTAAGAGTGACCTGCAGGTGCTTGCTGTCAGCTGGAAAGTCTTTGCTGTGGTGTGATGTGTGAGTAGGAGCAAGTTGCATGCCAGGTGAGCTTTTTTTGGAATGAATTGACAAGGGAGTTGTTCCTCATGTGTCCTGAAGTACAACTTGTTTATGCAGCTTAGCCTGAAGATGCCCTGATAACATTTTAGCCCAGTGCATGCCAACTGCTGAGAAAAAAACCCAACCCCACTGGAATAATTTAGTAAGCTTAAAATGCTTATTGGAAGAATTATCTCCTCCTTGGCTCCCTACTGTTAAGATCCAGATATTTAATTTTTTTTTTAATCTTGAAGAATTCACATGCCTAAAAGATTGTCTGATGTATTTTTTCATCTTAGCTGATCTAATAACAATTAATTCCTTTCCCTATAAACCTTTTCTCAGCTACAGCCTGAAGTGTTCACAACTACAACAATACTACTACTGTGAACAAAGTTGCCTCCATTTCACTGAATCCGTCTGTGTAGAATTCAAAGGAAATTAGCTGTGCAACCATTTAAAAATTACTCAAATGTGTTTCTATGCAGAAAAAGTCATAGCATTAAAACCTCAAGTCTTTTCAGGACATGTGTCCTCTTTGTGCAGCTGGGAATTGCCCTTCTCTAATAGCATGAAGCTCCTATTTCTATCCCATCACAACCATCAGGCATTAAAGATGAGAGGGTTTTTTGTTATTCTGGGTTTTTATGCCTAGAAAAGCATCACTTGCCCAAGGCTGAATCTGAATCTTGTCTGTCCTGAGTGGGGATAGTTTGGGGAGAAATGCCTTTGAAACCAATGAGTTATTTGTAACACTAGAATACATCTTAGTGAGGATGAATTAATGGGTAGAGTACAGCTCAGCTGGTGAAAGGTACATGATTAATTCAGTTTTGACAGGATTGTATAATTTATAGCCTGGATCACACCTTCAATTAGGCATATCACATTCTTTATTTCTGCAACTGTAGAGCCCAGGAATACCATAACCAAATGTCAGGCATAGTGTGCTTGGTGCTCTACAATGTGAGAGAGAAAGAGCACAACTGAATAAGAGACTGTTTTGAAAGGCAATGCTGCTCACTAGTGCAATATTGGACTACTGAAGCTTTCATGCTTAATGACTTCCTGACTATTTCCATAAATGTCCCAGTTTGTGTCTTTGCAGCCATTCCTTCCTGGAGGCCGCGTTTGATTCCAAGGAGAAATGAGCTGAGATGGCAGAAGAAGCATTGCAAAGGTGGGTGTCCAGTGATGTTGTAGATGATGTGGGTTTTCAGTGCCAGGGTCACCAGAATTTTGCTCATGAGGGATGTGTGGGTTCCTGCATTCTGGTGTGCTGAAACTGTAACACAGGACTATAGAAGAGAAAGGGAATTTGCCTGTAAAGGAAGAGGTTTGTCCCAGGCAGGAACAGATTACTGTCCCTCATTGTAGGCGTGACCAAGGTGATGAGAAAAGCTAGCTGGGCTGGAGCTTCTGGTTCCTGTAAGGACATTAGCTGCCCTTGCTGTGAACCCATCTTTCAACATCAAATAGCCTAAGGAAGCAGGCTTAAACTGAACTGCTGCCCCTGTACACTGTGGGGAAGGGCCCCCTGCCAAATGATCGTGAAGTGGATGTCAGTCAAAACCCCATGTTGCTGTCGTGGCACTGAACACCTTGCTGTCATACGTGTGTACCTGTAGGACTTGCAAAGGCTGTTGTAGGAGATCTGCTGTGCACCTCTCTCTGTCACACCTTGGGGCTACTGTTCACTGCACAGCTTGTGCTCCCCTAGTTAGTGATTTAGGAAGTATCACTGCATAAATCAATATGCAGGAAAATAACTTAGCATCTCTGCCAGGTGTCTGTTTTCTTGTAGCCTTCCCCAGTATTTCAGACTGGATCAGTAATGAGCAGAGAGCTATATTTGCGTGGATGTGAGACGTGAGCTCCTTAAGGAATCATTTATTAGGCTGCAGGCCAAGGCATATTTTGGCCCTTGATTGCACGTTACTTGCTGCATTTACTTAATCAAATGGGGAAGCTTTTAAACTTTCAATCCAACAACATGAATGCATTATTGTACAGTCCTCTGATCTTCTTAGTAGCAACTTGTCAGTAATGAGAATGGGGCTAAGGAAGAAAGAATCAACAGTGTAATTTGTCTGAGTAGGCTCTGGGCTCAGGCATGAGTGTGATAAAGATTGTGCTCTTGTCTCTTTCGAGATCCATTTTATGAGATACTTCAGAAAAATCTGGTTTGTAGCTGTTTGCTTTCTGAGAGAAAGCCAACTGCTTTTTTCTCCTTTGGGAGAAGGATTCATCCTTGGAGATGACACCTCCTGGAAATCATTATAGAAAATAGTATCCGTGGTAACTGGAGCTGATATTTCTATACTCAGAAGAAATCTGTGCCATCTTAAACTGAGAGTTGATTGGATGGGGGAGGATAACTTCAGAAAAAAAGCTGCTTTGAACCACTGGGGAGAGGATCAGGAGTCCATGTGAGGTGTTCAAGTGTAACCTTACACACCAGTGTGAACCCAGTCCCAAATTCAGTAGTACCTGCATCGTCTTTCAAATGGTGGTATGTCCAGAGAAGTATTTTGGACCCTTTCTGTCCTACATACATTTTAAGTTGTTACACTATGTTAGTGAACAGGTACTACTCTGGGAAAACTTGTTTTGGTTAGCACGCCCTGGTATCAGAATGAGCTTGGTGTCATCCTCTACTGCTTAAATCAGATTGAGCTCAAGTACAGTTGCAATGATATAGAGGCTTTGATTCAGTGCCACATGTGAAAACAAGGAGAAGCTGAGGAAGATGGACTTCTTCAGCCTGGAGAAGAGAGGGAAACGTCATCTGCCTTCCACTACGTGTGTGAAAATCATCAAGGAAAGGGAGACCCTTTTTACTGAGGATAACTAATCAGGGGAATAGGTAGCTCAGAGAAGTTTTGGGGTTTGTGTCCTTGGAGTTTTTGAAGAATTGACTGGTCAGACTTCCAAGCAACCTAGCTTGAATTGAATGTTCACCCTGCTGAAATTGTTAATCTGCTAATTTATTTTTTTTAAGTGAGAGGTTTGGTTGGTTGGTTGTTTTTTAAAAAATTACTTATTTTGCTAAACTTAGTTGTCTCATAGGCTGGTGATTTTGAGACATCTGTCAGCTCCCTGTAGAGTAAATCATCATCCTCATCATCCTGATTGGGTGGTCTGTAACAGACTCCCACCAAAGCGTCAGCCTTGTTGGCCTTCCCCCCAATTCTGATCCACAGGCACTCAACCTTGTTGTTACTGACCTGAAGCTTTACAGAATCAAGAGACTCTCAGGTCTCTTCCAATCCAGTTGATTCTATGATTCTGTGATAGGCAGCACTTTTAATTCAAAGCTTTAGGAAAAAAGCCTTTCAAACTTTTTGTAAATTTGAGAAACTCAAATATAGAAGCTCAACTGGAATCTCTTAACACAAAGATGCAATGTGAAGAAGAAACAGTTTTGGTAAAAATTCCGTTGAAAAACTTGGTTCTGGTCTATGCTTGCTTTCAGATTTATCTAGGCAAAGTGGGTAACATTGGGGGCAGTAACTAGGACTCCTTAGAATTAGTTCATATTCATATTATAGTTGTACCCAAGGGCCCACTGGTAATGAAGCCCCCCATAGGTTGGTCCACATGCCTTTGAAGAACATGCAGATGAAGAAAAAAGTGAATTTTTTATTAAGGACTTAATTTAGCTAAATTGACTTGAATCTGTGCTACCACACTGAAAACTCCAATTGCTTTTCTAAAAGCCTGATCCTCCTATAGTCCTCTAGCTGGGTTTGAAGTACTATGTGTTCTCCCAGCAGAACATGCTCTCTCTGGCTGGCCAACACTCAGCTGCTACTACTTTATATCTTTTTGGGAGCCCCTATTTCAAAAAAAAGACAGCCTGAGAGGAGGTCACATGCTCCCTGTTCCTCATACTGATACAGTATAGGGAAATGCAGGCATGGTGTGATAACAGAGGCCTTAAGGGACAGAGGATGCCATACAGAGAAAAGGCATGGGATGGTGAGGGAAGAGGTATAGGATTGCAATGTAGACCCCAGCTCTTCAAACAGCCCAGATAAAGAAATGTAGGCATGCGAGCTGGACAAAACAAGTATTAAAAAGGGGAAAAACACCCACCCCAAAATTTAATATCTGTAAAAATTCTCCATATGCATTAAATTTGGATGCAGTGTGGGCTTGCAGACCAAGGAAAGAACAGGGAAATATAAAATGTTGCTACAAAAATGTATCAGCCCAGCTCCATACAGATCTTAGATGGAGGAGGAAGAATATATCAGCATTGTGCTTCTCCCTGCAAAGAGAAAGATGGAATATTTGCCAGGAAATGTGGAAAACAATTTCAACTGTATTATTGCTCAGACTTTTTCCAGATAATATTCTTTATTTTTTTATGTCTAATAATTCAATCTAGGCAAATAATATTTTTTTATCAGACTGTTATGATTTCAATTGTACTAACAGTAAATTCCTGTGTTTGCATATAAGGCCTGTTTCCATACTGTCTGTAGTAAGAATTTGATTGCAACTGTGGCACTAAGCAGAATCACAGAACCATTTAGGCAGGATAAGACCTCCAAGGGATGGTGACTCCACCACTTCCCTGGCCAGCCTGTTCCAATGCTTGACAGCCCTTTCTGTGAAGAAATTCTTGATGTTCAACCTGAACCTCCCTTGGCACAGCATGAGACTATGTCCTCTCATTCTGTGGCTAGGTGCCTGAGAGAAGAGGCTGACTCTCACCTGGCTACAACCTCCTTTCAGGTAGTTGTAGAGAGCAATAAGGTCTCCCCTGAGCCTCCTATTCTAGCCCAGGGCTAACCAATCCCAACTCTCTCAGCCACTCCTCATATGAGTTACTCTCTAGATCAGCTTCATGCCCTTCTATGGACACACTCCAGCGTCTCCATATCTTTCTTATAGTGAGAGGGCCAAAGCTGGACACAGTACTTGAGGTGCAGCCTCACCAGTACAGAGAGACAATCACTTGCCTGGTCCCGCTGGCCACACTGTTTCTGATAGAAGCCAGGATGCTATTGGCCTTCTTGTCCACCTGGGCACACTGCTGGCTCACGTTCAGCCAGCTACTGACCAACATCCCCTGGTCCTTTTCTGCCAGGCAGCTTTCCAGCCACTCTTCCCCCAGCCTGTACTGCTGCATGGGGTTGTTGTGACCCAAGTGCAGGACCCAGCACTTGGCCTTGTTAGTAGGTGAGTGATAGCCATGAAAAAAAATAAAAAAAGAAACAATGAATGTAAGAAGTAATAACTTCCTTAGGCCTCCAGCATGAGACATTCTCCTGCCCTTCCAACTTGCAGTACTCTATGAGACCAAGCTCCTCTTCTGATGTTTCCTGGAGAAGCCAGCTAGTGAGAGATACTACAGACTGCTGCCAACCACAGGTCAACTGGCACTAGGAGACATTTTCCTCTAAGGCAGGAAGCAGGCAGACTTTTAAATTACTGCCTCTGCTAGTCCAGTCCTCAATTCAGGACTCTGCTTACTGCACCTTTATCTTCTTTCTCTTAATGTGAGAGGGACCCTGTTACGATTCCTGGAGACCTGACTTCTGCATGCAACATTCTCAGTCTTGGCTGTGCTGCAGCAACAGCTCCAAAACCCAGAAATGCTTTTTTTTGGTGACCTGTTCTGTCCCAGACCGTTTTGCTAAAATAAGCAAAAAGAAAGGCAACTGGTATAGTGGGTTTTGTACTGCTGAGCGAGGCACCTTGCTGAGGCTGCTGCTCTCATTTCTCATCCTGTAACCGTATTGTTGTTGAAAGCCTTCATTGCCATTCACCTTTAGGAGTTTAATTTGCATAATCATTTTTCTTGCAAAGCTTCAGAATTGGCTGATCTGGACTCTCCACTTCAAAATATCTTAACTGTGCTTTTCAATATGCACACAATGCTGTGAGCTAGAACAAAACGATCTTGTTGTGTTACCATAGAGACATCCAGGGTCTAAGAAGGGTTCCTGCTTGAATTTGGACTGTTAAAGGGACAAGGGCTGTTAAAATTTGATGGAGGGCTTAATCCTTGACCACACATTGGTATAAATCAGTGCCATCAGGGTGAAATGAACTGGCAGTCCCAATGTAGTGCTTTACAGACAGCACTCTTCAGTCCAACTGGCCCAAAGAGGCTGTCATCTTGGTAGACTCAGGGGGGAAAAAAAAAGAGGTGGAGGGAGCAGGGGAAAGGTCCAGGAAATTAACTTGGAAATGTTAAATCACTTTATGCTTTTCCTTCATTTCCCCTCCTCTTTTGATTTAAGTGCTAATTAAGAGGCTTTCGTTTGCACTTAGACAACTCAACTTTGCTTTTTAAACATACATTTTTTAAGCACCACTAAATGAAGGCAGGCGTGAGGGAAGGTGCAGGGCTGACAACTCTGCTCTGGAGACTGAAGTCCTGCATTCACAATTAAAGACAAGTAGTTGGACTACAGCTGCATTCCTGTGTTGTCCTGGCAAAAACAAGATTTGGACTGAGAGGACACTACCTTCTATGACCCTGCTGAGTTTTTAGTGTTGGTGCTGTAATTGCCAGCTCTCATGACCATTTTGGGAGATGGAGGGAGAAGAAAATATCTTGTATACATAAAGGGAAGCAGAAATTGGTTGTGGATAGATTCAGCAATGAAACCTTCTTGTGCTTGTCTTTACTTAGGACTACATTGTTTGGGCTACCTATGTGAGCATCAAAAAGGTGCTGAAAAACCTTACATGTCAACTTATTTAAAAAACTCTAGTGCAAAATGGAGAGAGGGGCTGTACTCTGCCCCATGTTCATAAATTGGTGTTGACCCTGGAATTATAATCTCTAAATGGACACTAGAAAGAGCATTGGGGAACACATCTTGAAAATTCACCTTTTATCATTGTATGACAGTGGTGGCTGCTGATTCAGGCTCTGAGGACCTCCTTGCTCTGGAGTCTGGTGAGAGCAAAGCTTAATCCTTCCTGCTGTCTTTAAGTCAGCCCTGATGACTTCTTCCTCTGTCTTAAATCCTGGCTCTGATGGGCTCACCTGATGACTATTTCATTATGTAGGGAGCATGGTAGGGTCTCTAAGAGAAGACAGTTCTGCTGTCTGTCTTTTTGCTGTGAAATAATCCCTTTCTGGCCCAGGCTAATGTGAATTATGCACACCCTGCCTCACATAGGCAGCCATGGCATATTGTGCCAAAGCAGTATGTTCAACAGAGCTATATTTGTGCACATCCAAGATACTATTAACTCTTCAGGTGCCAAATACTCTGATAAATGCTGTGTGGCCCATGGCTAGCACTGAGCAACAGCAGCAATAATAGCTTGGAAACTTGCATTCTCCTCAGCAGTGACTTAAAGGATGGTTCAGACTCTTTCCAGAACTGATGAAAGGGAGATCAGCTGACATGGACTCTCAGCAGCTTCCCAGCAGCATAGCAAATGCTACAAGGAGAGGTTTGAGTCTGAAATGGAGCATGGGCAACTAGAAATGTTAGCCAGCAGGTCATATCAAAGTGCAAGCTTAGTTTTGTTCATAATTTACTTCATTCTTATGTTGCTTCTAAACAGAAAACTTCATTTGTCACCATGTGGCTTCTGAGATTTTGGAGGAGTCACCCTTGTGTTGTGGCTGACTCCATGTGTTGAAGGATCAAGTCAGATGATGTTGAGTACTTGCCCCATGAAAGCACTGACAGACAGGGTGAGGTGTATGCTCCCCAGAATTTAACAGCCACTTCAGTGTGGGGGTAATAAGTAGCATCATGCTTTATAGGTGGGAACCCTTGCCCAGATTGGCCTTTTGGCCAGTTATATGCATCCCCCTTATCATAGGTCACCTATCTCATCCATGGACACCTTGCACTGTGCCTGCCAAAGATCTGAGCTCTCTCCTGTGTCAGTCCAACAAAGATGCTTTGCTCAACTGCAGAGAAACAGACTGTGGTCCCTGAGCCAAGCAACCATCTTGAACTGGGAGCAGACATGAAGGTGTTAGGTAGCTACATTGCTCTATGGGCTTGGCAAAGTTGGTGTTTGCTGAATGTAGAAGTCTCTGTCCTGTTCTCTCCAGACTGTACTATATATCCCCAGGGTTTTCACCATTATTACCTGGCATATCTCTGGCCTTTGTAGGTAACTTATTGGATTAAAGGTTATTTTTGTAAGTTATTGATACAGACACATTAGTGATACCAAGATTAAACAATGTGGCCATATGTCCACTGGCACAAGGATTTTAGCCTCTTGTTTTCCTGGATTCCTTATTCACTTTCAGTCCTCACGGGAAAAAGCATGAAAAGCATTATGCATGGTTACGGGTTGCCAATGAACATCACAGAGTTAAGAAATGTGGAAAACTGCAATGTCTTTTATTAGACCAGCAGATGTAATAAGGAAAAAAAACAGATTAGTTTTCAAGCATGGAAGCTCTTCTTCAGGTCAATGTGCCCAAAAGCATGTTGGTATTTTCAGCTACATCAGCTGGTCTAGTAAAAGTTATTGCACCTCACAGGTCTTTGGACCATCACAGCCACAGCAACACTGCTACTCAACAAGATTCTCAAGACCCATTTTGTATCGCAACTGCAGGGATATGTCCACATGAGTCCTATCTTTAGTGTACTTCTTCTCAATTTTGTCATCTATTTATTTTCTGTCACAGCTGTGTATAATAAATTCTTTCAGCAGTTCTGGGGGAATAAAAAGAAAGAGTGATTGATTTCTATTTTCTGAGCGTTATGGGGTGTACTACTTAGAAGAGTTGTCATTACCACCATTTGCTGGTGTTTAGTGGAAGATTTAATTCACCTACTGTAATGATTTGGGGAAATCTATCGAAGTACAATTTAGAAAGTTATTATGCAAATAGCAGCATTATGAAATACTTTTATGCGGATGCAGCAACCACTGTTCACTAACAGACAATGTGTCTGACAGGGTACAATGGACAGTTGTTAACCACAGCAAGAGCAGTGTGTCAAAAGAAAAGATTTAGTCAAAGCCTTGGGGAGCAATTTGTTCCAAACATATCTGCATGGACTGGGTTTGGGGGAGTGAGTGAGAAAGATGAAGGATTTAAAAATGTTCAATAAAAACTTTGTAGATGTACATTAGAACACGGGGCACCTCTGGGCAGGAGGGAAGTGGAGAGGATATTGTAGCTGAGAAGGTTTGCTTTTACTGTGGGAGCAAACAAGGATAACTCAGAAGATGCAGAAACATGCAGAGCCTTGGCAAGATTGTGGATTAGCTCAAAGCGCATAGGGGTGCTGCAGGATAGTCAGAAATCACAGGGGTGGAATGCATAGAAATTTATTTATTCCCCACACTACTGAGAAAAGGAGCACCTTGCACTGCACTAAGCAAAACCAGTGTGTCACAGGTACTATAGGCCTATGGTGAAGAAACCAGACAAATCAGTGTGCCCATTAGGGTGGAAAGGTCTAGGGGAAGCAGTGTCTCAGCGCAGCTCCTGGGTGCTTGCAGAGTATGGCTCTCTTCCCATGAAGTGGGGACAGCAGAGAGAGATGGGTCTTGATGTGTGGGTCAAAGTGGCCTTGGAGAAATAAAACAACAAAGTAGCCTTCTTCATTGCCGAGAAGTTTGAAAGTATGCCTAATCTGCCCGGGTTTCCATGGACACATCCGCTCCTGCCATCTGGCATCGAAGGAGTGTGGAAATTTGCTTGTTGTTTCAGAGCTGGTTTCACTCAGATATTCCCGAGGTCTCACTGCATGGCTGACATGCAAGCAAAAGTCATTGCTGTGAAAAGGATCAGGCTACCCTGAGTGGCATATGGGCAGTGCTTGCCCAAAAACTTGGGTTAGTAATGCATTGGATTCACAGCACCTGCATTGGTCTGCACCTGACACTGGACAGTGAGGGCAAATGAGAGTAAACTAGTAAATACCCACCTCTCCCAGTGTTGATGCTCCTGCTTGTTCCAGTATGCAGGCTGTCAAAACCACAAACTTTTACACTGGGGACAATATTTCCATATAACCAACCTCATGACCAGGAGAAGAAAAGTCTCCTGCGATAGATGAATTGACAGGAGTATCACTGTTTCTTCTTCTGGTTAGTAATCTCTGTTTTGTATACACAGGTGTTCAGCAAAATAAATGTAGGGGTTTGTTTTAATTTGTTTTATTGAAAAGGTACAGGCATAGTTAATTGGATGTATCTTTGAAGGTCTGTCATATTTCTTCTCAAAGAGGATTAAAACAGTTCAATCTGCAAACTCTATTTCCTCTGTCAAAAGGAGATAACCAATTCCACACATTGAGGTTATTAATGATCAACTGAGTGAATTTTATCCATCTCTTTATATCTTGGAGGACACCTCACTGAAGCTGATTTTGATCAATTTGTAAGCAATGTCACCTTCAATAAATTCCCATCTGACAATAGATAACCCAGTAACAAGCTGGGAGACAGCAAAGGTGATGTAAAACTTGGCATCTGTTGCAGCTCTTGAACCCAACTGCATCCCCATTGGAATTTTAGAATCATGTTAAGGCAAAGGGGAAAAAAAAGTAGCAACGTCCTGGAAAAAAAGGTTTTTTTCAAATTTGATTGACAAAGATGTTTGTCTGTGAGACATGAGAATTGCATTACTTATCATAATTCTTTCAAAAGAAAGTGGGAGTGGTTTCTTTTTTTTTTTCCCCTGTCCTTGCCCAGCCTACCATGCACAGACTTGGCAAGTATCTTGGCCATTCAGTTTAAGGATCCCATGTCTGTTCTTCTGAGCAAGGTAGCACAACTGAGTCCTGTAGTGGTTACCCGCCAGCCTCTGATGCTCGGGATATTGCAAAGTGTATCTCCTCTATCCATGATGTGCTATTCCATTGGTGCCAAGGCAGAGGTATAGATCCTCACTGGTGAGAAAATATGCTAGAGCAGCAAATATCTCTGCTTCCAGCTCTAGCATCCAACCGGCTGGAGCGTGCCGCACTCGCTGAATAAATGGTTGGCATAAGCCTAATATTTTGGGGAAAGCTCAAGGGCAACTGAAGTAGAAATTCAGAGTTCCAGGAACAGTATCTCCTGTCCATGTCCTTTCTGTACAATCTGCAAGCTATTTTTGGAAGTGGTGATAAGGTGGAGAGGGAGCCAGAGTGAGAGGACTGACTGGTGCATCTGAAGATTATTATTCCCTGTGGCTGCTCCATCCTTCTGGAGTGTGGCCACAGATTGTTCTTTCAATTGCTGCAAGAAGCAGCTGAAGTCACTTGCTGTGTCACTGTGGTTTGTAGGTATGATACAGTATCTGCTGTGGTGACCGGATCCGAAAGCTGATTAAAATACTCCCTGCTCCTAGCGGCTTGCATCAGAAGGGAGTCATTTGGGTCCATTTTGGGCAGAAATGTTTTCTCTGACCACCAGGCGCTTGATTCACATTATGCTCACTGTGCTTTTTAGGAAGCACATTAATTCAGCCACTGTACAGGGTGAACTGATCTTTGCTGTTTACCTGCCAGCTGATGCACAGCAGGATGCAAGGAACAGTCCAAAGCGAGCTGGGATGGCATTTGCTAAATGCAGTGTGTCCTTATAATAAAAAACACACTTATTTCCATTAGGTCAAGACAGCTTCCAGGTCTCGGCAGAAGAGGAAAACAGTGCGGTAGTCCTAGGGAGAATATGCAATTTTTGTTGTTTTCACTTGATTTGTCTTTGCATCTTTTTATTCTTGGAAGTTATCTGAAGGAGTAAAGGCGGTGGCAGGCCAACATGCCCAATGTGCTCTGTGCTCTCTGCCCTTGACTTTGCAGAAGGAGGTTATATTTGGCAAGAAACTTTCATGGCCTTTCATTGTAGGCAGGCACGTGGATGTACCCATTGTATTCCTCTAGGTGGTCACTGTATGTACGCACAAGAATGGGGGTGTCCTGGAACTGCTTCTGATCAATAAGATCATCATGTTCCTCTGTCCTTTTGCTAGATAAAAACCAGCAAGTCAACTGGAGGAAAGAGAAGCGGTCTGAGGAAGTCTGAGAAAACTTCACTTCCCATGTTGCCAGAGAATGAGGAAAACAGCTGGGCTATGACTCTCCCTTTGATGCTTTTCTGAAGTGTTATGCTTCAGCTGCTTGAGCCTTTGCCAAGAGCTGGCTCCTTAATGGAGCAAAACTATCTCAGTCTGCTTGCCCATGGCAGGGCTGGAGTGGAGGGTGTTTTGCAAGAATGCTAGAACTGTCAGACTGTCTGCATTGTCAGGTTTCATGCCTGAGGACATGCAGCAGGCACCTGACAAACCTGGAAAGAGACTGGGGGTACGTCCTCTGAATCACCATGTGGTGCCTTCTCAGCACTCTGCGCCACCACTTGCAGAATGAAACCCCAGCCCATGTGGGGAGTCAGCGATTTTGCTGCCTGATCAGGACATATAAATACATATCTATCTATATATAAATAGAGCTAGTAGATTTTTTCCAGAACCAAAATAGTTGGTAAACCTGGACTGCTGTGGTGACATTTTTACCTAGTCCTCTCATAAAAACATGCCAAAGCTTGATGCTGGGCAAGGCAGAGCTGGTGAGATGGTAGCTACTTTGCCATATACTGTTTCATGGGCACCAGCTTACTTTTTTTTCATGCAGCTAAAAGTAATTTCTGTTCTGCTACCCCTGATGCTTTTCCTTGTCATCTTCACTCCCAGGTGCAGCTCCCCCTCACTCCCCTTCTCAGTGGGAATGCAGCCTCATAAAGGCTCAGTGCAGCTTCTGAGGCAACTGAGGAGGCAGAAGCTTGAGCACTGCTGAGCGATAGGGTAAGCTGGGTATGAGAATGCTCCCAGGGACTGTAGATGGGAAGCAGGTAGGGAGAAGCTTGGCAAGGTGGATTTGCTGCCTGCAGGATGCAAAGGCTACACGGCTATGCTTTGGTGGGGAGGAAACTTCAGGTAGGGGACATTTAGCATAATTGTTAAAGGATTTTCCTAGAAAAACTGCATATTTTCACAAAGCAAAACTACCGTGGTCAGACTTGGACAGGGAGCTGTCCATGTGCGGAGGAGTCAGTTGTGTAAGTTTTCTGCTTTGATCCTTTCCCCAGATGACCATCCTAAATGCATAAAGAGCCCCTTTCTTCCCTTCCCACCCTCTACGTACACCCTTGATGTGTGCTGATTTTCAACGGATCAATTTTTCTACGTAGCCTTAAGGACTGCCATGACTTGAGCTTGTACCACAACTTGTTGGCGATTCTTGCGTTACACAGCCTCGCGATTCTCCAACTCCAAGAGCTGCCTTAGTCTCTTCGGAGACACCTTGGCTGCGTTTTCAGGAGCGCTGAACGCTCGCGTTTCCCAGTCACTCGAACGGCAGTTCGGGTGGCTCGTACCTTTGCGGTGTTTTTACTGTGTGCTGCGGCACTGACCGGTCCCATGCAGCCCATCCCAATTATTTTGCAGCGCAGTCTTCACTGCAGCTGTAGGCGAGCTCTGGAGGGAAGAAGCCCGCACGCTGCCGCGAT
>NW_008660246.1:0-386 GCF_000695815.1 Acanthisitta chloris
TGGTGTTCTTTCAGGGCCTTTGGCTTGCATGGCGATTGGTACTTTGCTTCGATTATTAAAGCCAAACTCACAACCGAACGCAGAACAACTCACGTTAGACCTTTTTCCTGTATCAGGGACAGTGTGGTCAGCAGGACCAGGGAGGTGATTCTGCCCCTGGACTCGGCCACACCTTGAATAACTGTGTGCAGTTCCAACCCTCAGTTCTGGAAGGATATTGAGGCGCTGGAGCAGGTCCAGAGAAGAGCAATGAGGCTGGAGAAGGTACTTGAGCACAAGTCCTGTGAGGAAAGGCTAAGGCAGATGGGGTTGTTTAGCCTGGAGAAGAGGAGGCTCAGGGGTGACCTTATCACCCTCTACAACTACCTGAAAGGAGGTTGTAGTCA
>NW_008660246.1:486-3818 GCF_000695815.1 Acanthisitta chloris
TGATCAGACATTGGAATGTGCTGCCCAGGGAGGTGGTGGATTCACCATCCCTGGAGGTTTTCAAGCTGAGACTGGATGTGGCACTTAGTGCCATGGTCTAGTGACCATGGTAGGGCTGGACTTGATGATCTTTGAGGTCTCTTTCAACCAGGTTTATTCTATGATTCTTGATGTCTGCTTTACAAATGCGGTGTGAAACTATCATTCTGTATAACAATGCAATATATGTACATGAAAACATGAGTGACTGTTGTGGTTTAAGTCCAGCCAGCAGCCAAGAGCCACAAAGCCTCTCTCACTCCTCCTTCCCCCCCACCAGTGGAATAGGGAGGGGAAACATAAATAAAATATATAGGTTGAGATAAGAACAGTTTAATAATTGAGAACAGAATGAGATAAAATACTAATGGATAATAAAAAGCAAAAGAAAAACCAAAAACCAACAAAACAAAACCAGTGATACACAATACAGTTGCTCATCACCCACAGACCAATGCCAGACTCCATTCCCAAACCAGGATTGGCACATCTCCTGGGTAATTCCCACACTCCCCCCCCCCAGTTTATATACTGGGCATGATGTTCTATGGTGTGGAATATCCCTTTGGCTAGTTCAGGTCACCGGTCCCAGCTACTCATCCTCCCAGTTTCTTTTGTGTAGCTGCTCACTGGCAGAGCATGAGACAAGACAGAAAACGCCCTTGGTTTAAGATAAACACAACTAAGCAGAAACAAAAACATCAGTGTGTTATCAACATTATTCTCATTCTGAATCCAAACACAGCACTATACCAGCTACTGAGAAGAAATTAACTCCATCCCAGCCAAAACAGTGACTTAAGGTAAACACTTAAAAATAAAAAAGTAGAGTAGAATTTGGACACTTCTCTCTATCTAGAAAACAGCTATATTCTTTCTCTTCACGTTTGAGGCTCTGTTGTAACAGAAGGCACAACACTAGAATACTTAATCCAATAATTCCTTGATACACTTCCATATGGAGCCGACTAAAACACAATGAATAGCTTTCCTTGTGTCCTCAGACTTTGAGAAAGTCACATAACCATGAGGCCTTTTAAAGTAAGGCACCTGTTTGCTGCTCATAAAATTGGTGTTCAAGTTATGATCTACAAACTATAGGACCTCAGATAAAAATACTAATCAATAGTTTCTCTGCCTAAACCAGGGCAGGAATAGAACAAAGGAAAAAAGCTCAGATAAAATTACAAGACATTTCAGTTTTATTAAGAATAACTTACATAGAAATAAATTATCTTTAAAAATAGTATAATACATATTTATATTAAGTTTAAATTAAATCTTAGAAGTGGCATTGGCCTTCCCTGAAATCAGCAACTTGATTCTGTTCTTGAATCTTGTTCCAGTTCATCATCATCATCTTCACTATCCGAGTCTTCATAAAAGGAAATTGTAGCTTGAACTGGAAAGTTTTTCAGAAGTGCTTCAGCTTCCTGATACAAGTAATCATAGCACCTTGATTTGGGCCAAAATAGTCTGAAACAAATATACAACAGATTTGCTTATTGTCATTACATACTTCACTTGGAGGCTGACAGGCAAGAAACCAAAGTGAGATTCTATTAAGACAAGCATCCTACAAAGCTTTTCCTCATGCTCAATTGCTAAACTGCTTTCTACATTTGATTAGAAAAAAAATTCTCTGGATTCTGGATTTGCATCTGAAGACATAAAGGTGCACTTGAAGTGCCAGTTTTGCAGCAAGAAAATACTATAAAGCCTAAGATCCACTGCATCTGAAACTTCACACTCCAGTACCACATTAACAGTATTACCTGGGGATCCAATCCAAATAGGACTGCCCTCACTGGAACTATTCCTAGGGAATATAATGGCTGTCAAACAGGATTCCCAACATATTTGGATTAAATTAATAGTCTTCTTACTGAAGGTCCCCAGCCTCGGTAGTTGTTTGTAATGGCATGAAACAAGTCTCAAATTGGAAGGAATGTTAAAGGTCTAGGAGTGATCAGACCTTGATATTTCACCCATTTTTCCAAGAAGAACTAACAGACTCCTTATGAAAGATGCCTCATAGATCTAGATTTTGAAGTAGTCTGTGTTGTATCCAGAAATTGATAAAAATTGCCGATATCACAGTTGGCAAGGACTATCATCTAGTCATAATATATTGCAATTAATATACTCCACAGTTCCTGTTCCTTTTCAACTAATATCCTCTTTTGCTTACAGTTTGGAAATAGCTAGAGGAAACAGACCCTGGAAGTCCCAAGAGCCAAGAGACTAACACACTGCAACACAATGAAATGCTGACTACAAATTGTTTATAATAATAGAAATGCATTAAGAATCAGGACTAGATGGCTTTCTAGCAATCACAAGAAATACTTTCTAGGCTACTGTTTAACAAAACACTGCTTCCACTGAAGAGAGAGTAACTGACACCGACTTTGTAACACGTCTCCATTCCCAGTGTTCCCTGCAACAGCATTGCCTCATACTTAAGCACTGGAGCAGTCACAGAGAAGCCAGCATGTGCAATTGCTTAGTCTGTGCATCAGTATATGAAGGATTAGAACCTAGATTTGGGAGAAAGCTGCACCTTATCTGGAAGGACCTGTGCAATTATTTTAAGTGCCTTGTGATACCTACCAGTATTTCTGAATACAGACTCTCTGGCAGAATTAACTGTACTTATTTACTTTATTTCCTCTTCAGAACTGACAGTGCAGGTACTATCATTACCTTCACCATCAAAGCAGTAGTTACACAAGTATTCTTGACAAAGGTGGCTTAGCCAGTCCACACACTACTCCTGCCACTCTCTCCCATGCCTGCACCTGCTTCCTCGCTCTGGGAGGGCGCTGGATGTTTGCTCAGTAAGACAGCCTAGGAACTAAACGCCTGTCCTTTTATTTAATCCTGGGCACAGGAATGAGTAGCAATATGCTTCAGCCAACTCCACCACTACAAAAAAAAAAAATCCACACAACTGTGTAACGCGTCTTAAGTCCCATGTTACAGAAGCACATCGACACCTCAAAGATGCTAAATCTGTGAGTGTTGGCAATCATTTGCCCAAGGACTCGTCGCTTCAAAAGCACATAGATGGCCAATTCACTCCGAAGGCTCTTGAATATCTACATAAATATATGGGTGGAAACAAAAGGGGCGGGAGAGCGAGTGCTACGGCACTGCGCTGCCGAGCAAGGGACTCCCCGCTGGCCGCACTGCGCCGCAAACGGACCCGGACCCGCGGGAACCGGCGGCGGCCCGGGACAGCCACTTACCGGACAGGGTGCGTGTACTGCGCCAGCTTTCGGGAGGCTTCG
>NW_008660247.1:0-3310 GCF_000695815.1 Acanthisitta chloris
GCACCGCGCGGGGCCAGGGGACACCCGGTGTGTCCCCGCGGCCGCGCTGTGTTCCCAAGGCGGTGCTGTGTCCATCAACAGCCCCAAGGACATGTCCCCGCCCAGGCACTGTCAATGCCAGACCCCTGTGCCACCCCTCCTTGGCACCTTCCTGCCCCACGGTCCCTCGAGTGCTGTCCCAGGTGTGTTGCAGGTCAGGCTGGCCCTGAGCAGATGTGGCACAAGGTGATGCTGTGCTCCATGCTGGTGGCTGGACTTGTGATGACTTATGGTGTCAGAGAGCTTCAGGCAGCACACCCCGACTGCCTGCAGTGCCCAGCACACAGGGATCCTGCATGGAGGGGCCCCGTTGGCTGCACCTAGCAGGAGCCTTCTGAGAGGCCTGGAAAGGACCACCTGGATCTCCCAGCCTGGGCTGTGTTTGGGATCTCTTGTTCCCTTCATGGCCATGAGGAAATTCCTGCTTCCCAACCAATCCCTGCTCCGGGCCAACTGTGTGCCTGTGCTGTAGGGCCACACACCGCTGGGCACAGCTGTGGCAAAGCCAGAGGGTTCAGTCATTCCCAGCCCAGAGGCAGCAGAACAAGCCCCATGATAGTAAGGCAAATGTCATGGTTGTTTTCACCCTCACAGGCAACTTCCAGCTCTGTGTTTGTCCCTTCCTGTCCCCTCTAGTGCTCCAGGACACTGTCATGGCACATCTCAGTGTCACACCAACCACGGCCCAGTTGTTCCCACCCATGAGCTGTGGCTGTGGCTGGTGATGCCCAGGTTAGGGTGTGCTGCCTCTGCTGCTGGTTTGCTCTTCATCACCTCACCATGTCCTCCACCACCTGTCCATGGCTCTGCATCCATCCATCCATCTGTCCACCCACACACCCATCCCTCCAGGCCTGCCCAAACCACGGGCAGCAGCACCGATTACGAGGCAGAGGGACAACCCCGGTGTCACGGGACACCGTCCGGCCCCGCTGCGCTCTCCAGCAGGCAGGGAAGCCCCAGCGCATCCCCCTGGGCGCGGGGAGAGAACAAAGGAGGCAGCTGCAGGCAGGAGCTGCCGGATGCGCTGCAGCGGCTAATCCTCCCCGGCACACCCCTCCGGCGTGTCCCGGGACCTCTGAGCACCGGAGCTCCATGCATCACGGAGGGGCTGCTCGCCCGAAGCATGAGGAGCTGCAGTGATGGGAGGGGGCTCATCCCGGCCCCCCCGAGTCCCCATCCCGCGTCCTCGTGGCGCTCCTCGTCCCATCCCACCTCTCGCTCCGGCGCGGCAGAGACTGCGCTCGCCCTGCCTAATGCTGTGCCATAAAGGAAACGTCTTACACTAACGACTTTTGTCACCAAAGTCATTAACATAATAGGACTTCCACATCAAAATTGAATATTAATGCTCCGCCGGCTGCGGGGGGAGGTGGATAATTGCTCTAATACATTTTCCAGTCGGATTTTCGCATCGCGGCAGCAATTGCATTAGCAAACCCGATTATTCCCACGGCCACGACAATGGGATAGTTAATGGGAGTTAAGTTCCTTCCTTTCTCCTCGGACCCCTGAGTGGCTGTGGCTCTGTGCCTCCCGTGCCTCCCACCCGCGGGGAGAGCAGGGCAGGTCCTTAGCTGCGAGTGGAGGTGACAGTGGTACTGAGCCACCTCGTCCCTCTGCACCAGCAAACATGACCCTTGGACACAGACAGCCTTGGGATGCACCAGGAACCTGCAGCCAGCTGGAAAAACACCTGTCCTGGGAGTTGTGCTGTGCCATTCCATGCCATGCAGGGCCCTGGGATGGGCCATGAAGGACAGCCCTGGAGTCCCACCGGCCAAGTGGTCCCACCATGGCAGTGTCCGGGGGCCAGGGAGTGCCAAGGGATGCTCCAGCTCCTGCCTCAGGAGTGTCAGGGATCCATGAGCCTTCCTTCCTTTCCAAGGGGGTTCAGAGGCTCCCAGGAGGATGGAGCTTGGGAGAACAGCTGAGGGAGGACTCTGGCAGGGTCACAGCTTCCTCACTGAACCCTTAAACACCCCCCAGCCAGTCCCCTGTGCAGGGCCAAGCTGTGCCCTCTGCCACCTCACTCCATCCTCGGGGTCCCCTCACACCCACCCAGGGGTGACACCGCACTCAGAGTGCCCCGTGATGGCACAGGCCCAGCTGGGGGGGGATAGGCACTGTGCATGCAGCAGCAGCAGTGGACAAAGATAGCTGCAGGGCTTGGGGGTGGATGTGTGGGGGGGTCCTCATTAAATTGGCTTTAATTGCACTCATTTCGGCTCACTTCATCGATCAACCTCATCACAGTGAGTTATACCCATGGGGTGTAGGGGCTGCGCGTGGGGCATGTGTACCCACAGCAGGGGGTGTGCCTACCCACTGTGGGGCTGCCCAGGGGGAATGTGCCCACAGGAGGGGTCTTCCCACTGTGGGAGGGTCTGCCCACAGGGCATGACAACTCATGGGGGACAGTCTGCCCACGGCAAGGGTCTGCCCGCGGAAGGGGTTTGTCCAGGGGGTAGATACCCCCCTGGAGGTCTGCCCATTGTGCCCAAGGACACAGGCTTGGTGCTCCACAACCCCCTGACTCAGCCCATTCCCACCCAGCATGGGGGTTCCCCCAGCCCCTGCCCACTCCCACCAGTGTCAGTGGGTGAAGGAAGAGCCTCACAGCTGCTATTTTTGGGAGGGCTGGTTTTCTTTTTCAGTCTTTGCCAGAGCTCCTGAACCACCAGGGGCTGAACACTGTGCTGACCCCAACCCATCAGTACCCCCATGCCAGAATCTGCACTGTGCTCCTGTTCGGCACAGATTCCATACACTGGGACAATCCATAATGGCCTTTTCCCAGCCCTTCCCACATGGAGAGGAATCCAGCAGCCTTTGCAGGCTGTGGAGGAGGCTGAAGAGGATGAGGAGGCTGAGTGTTCAGTGTCTCCACCCTGCCGAAGTGATCCTGTGTCCTTCCACGTGCGTGTCCGTGTGTCCCTCCATGTCCACGTCTGTGTGTCCCTGTGCATGGCTCCTGCTGCAGCTGCACGTCCTGCTGCACCGTGCCGGGCCGTGCCCCGCGGTGCCCCGGCTGTTCCCGCCTGTCCTTGTCCGTCTGTCCCTGAGCCGTGTCCGTGCGTCCTGGTGTGCGCAGTCTGTCCGTGCCGAGCCGGAGGGTCCCTGGGGGCTGTGCCGTGGCCCCTGGCCACTCCCCCGTAACTCGATTGCCGTCCGGGGGAATGAATCGCCGCGGCGTAATCTGATCGTGGTGACGAGGGATTGGGATTTATTTCAGTGTTTTCAATCAATTACAGCATTTTAGTGCAAAAAA
>NW_008660248.1:0-419 GCF_000695815.1 Acanthisitta chloris
TTTTTTCCCCAATTTTTGAAATTTTTCTCCCAATTTTTGGTATTTTTCCCAACTTTGGGGATTTTTTTTCCCAATTTCTCAGATTTTTTTCCTACTTTTTCAGATTTTTTTCCCAATTTTTCAGATTTTTTTCCCAATTTTTGAGATCTTTTACCCAATTTTTTGGGGATTTTTTTCCAAGTTTTTTGAGATTTTCTTCCCATTTTTTCCCAATTTATGAACTTCTTTTCCCTATTTTTGGGATTTTTTTTTCCCTTTTTTGGATTTTTTCTGAATTTTGGGGATTTTTTCCCAATTTTGGGGATTTTCTTCCCTTTTTTTTTCAAATTTTTCAGATTTTTTCCCAATTTTCGAGGGCTTTTTCCCAATCTTTGACATTTTTTTACCCAATCTTTGAATTTTTTCCCAATTTTGAAATT
>NW_008660249.1:0-5221 GCF_000695815.1 Acanthisitta chloris
AGCACTGCATGGGATTGTTATGGCCCATGCTGCCACCAGGATGCTATGTATGTTCACAGCAAACACAGGCCACAGGGAAGGAATTCAGCTCTAATGACAGGGTGGTATTGTGGAAGGCTGTGCTGTACCAAGACTGGCACAAGGCTGCTGCCCATACAGGGATGACTTACATCAAAGGAACAGCTTTTTAAAACTCCTTGCTGAGATCTCATTATAGTAGATCCTACTTATATATGTTTCTATACTCACATCACAAAACATTAAAGTCTTTTCCAGTCTCTAGGAAGCAACACAGCACTGGAGCAAAGCACTTCTACTAGGCTGGAAGACAGCATTGCTTCAGACAGCACATGCAGCAACAATCCATAACCACAGAGGACAGATGAAGAAAATACAGCTATCATTGGAAAGTGGAAGTCTATCAAACAAAACCAAGCTTCTGTTAGACTTTTGGCAAGAACAACCCAGGCTCAACATAATTAAATGGGTTTGGTACATACTTTTTCTTTTAATCGATCAAGAGGAATGGTAGTGCTGCCTCCACATCCCCATTACATCTAAAGTGAGACACCAAACATGAAGTTTGGGATGAGGGGTAGCAGCATGCAAGCTCCATGCTACGACAGTACCTTCCTCCTCAGTGCAACGGAGTCAGGGTGCTCACTGGAGCTGACAAGGCCATGCAGCACCAATTTGGTGTTTTGCATCCTCTGAGAAGTGAAAAACAGGAGATGGCAGAGTGGTTTTCCCCCTGCTTTCTGGATGCTTGGGTTTCTGACAGATTTCTCTGCGAAGGGCTACCCAAAAGCTCCATGGAGCTAGAGTGTCAAACGTGAACACTCAGCACTTAATTTGTGGTGCAAATCCTGTCAAACCCAATTGTGTCTCTTTGCCCCTCCAAGGCATCCCAGACTCTCTCCACTTCTGCAGGCGGATGAGGCTTTAAGGAATGACCAACTGTTAAAGCAAGCCTGCAAACCGGCAGGATGCACAGCGTATGCTCCAGAGCCAGGCATGCCCTCTCCTCCCCCCGCCAGCTCCACATACGTACACAGAGTGGTCAACAGGGAATACACCCCAGGAGACCCAATTAATGAACATATTTGAAAGCTCCAGGCATCATCACACGAGAAGAAACAAGTGATAACAGCATCTGAGCATGAGCTGCTTGGGTTAAGAGAGGAGGGAGATGGGGCTGGAGGCACTGGGTGGTTGGCATCCCAAAAGCACAGGACCCTCTGCAGGGCTCTGCCATACTTGTCTGTACCAGGCACAAAGGTGGAAAAGATGGAAAGGAGCTTTCTATCAATGGGAGATCAGGCAGGATTAAGTGGGAACCCAGAAAGCACAATAGACGCTTCTTTCTGCTCCCAGTGAAAGGAGAAAGTGATCATCATGGAAGAAGGAAGGTAGGAAATGAGATAGAGATAAGGAGATACATCAAAGGGACAGAAAAGAAACAGAAGAAAAATAGATAGAAAAACACTAAAAGATAAATGTAGTATGCTTGTAATTTGCATGAGAAAAATAGTTCTCTCTTCCCCACCAATCATCTTTATTAGCAACAAAATTTGCAGCGAGATCTCCGACTAGCTATCTAGCTATGACAACAGCAAAGCTCTGAAACAAACTGCTCCATGGAGGCTGTGAAAACTCCACCTCAGGCAGCTTTTAAATGTGGGGCATAGGGCTGACTGAGACTTAACCAAGTACTTTGTCTGAGTAGCACACAGACCAGATTGGTGGTGCCTGAACTTTTGGCCCACAATCCACACTGTGAGTAGGTGCATGAAATCACTGAGTTTCTAAAAGCTACTATTTAATACAGTTTATCTACACAGTGCCTACCTCAGTCTCCCAGACCACAGTCCACATATCACAGGCCTTAGAAAGATGCCCCAAGACCTCAAGCTTCTGCAGCTCTACATGCTTCAACTGCAGGGACAGTCTCCAGGGACAGGAAAAAAAATATGTGTAAGGAAACCCACTGTCTCCTAGGGATTCTCAGCAATAGTGCATGTGTTGTATGTAGCTACACTGAGAGGGGCAATCTCCCCAGTGCTTCCAAATTACCTTCTCAGTCCAACAACATGCTGTCTGCCATCTACACCAACATACAACACTGAGCCTGAGACAGAGCACAGCAGGCTGTGAACTGTCATTTTAGTCTTGGCTATGAGCAAGGAAGCCAATGGCAACACTCTGGGCAGGGAAAGGGAAAGAGGTTCAGGCAAGTCTTCCTTCACAACTCCTTCATGACATTCCTTCATGGGGAAAGATGCCTCACTGAACATCTTCTTTCTCTGAATATCTGGTGTGATCCAAATTCCAACCAGTAGCCCAATCACAGGGCCTGAGGCAAGACCCAGTAAGGCCACTACTATCAAGAGGATGGAAAAAGCAGTGGCTGATCTCAGGCAGAGAAAAATCATGGCTAATCCTTCACAACTCCTTCATGACATTCCTTCATGGGGAAAGATGCCTCACTGAACATCTTCTTTCTCTGAATATCTGGTGTGATCCAAATTCCAACCAGTAGCCCAATCACAGGGCCTGAGGCAAGACCCAGTAAGGCCACTACTATCAAGAGGATGGAAAAAGCAGTGGCTGATCTCAGGCAGAGAAAAATCATGGCTAAGAAAGCACCTGCCAGGAACACTGAAGCCATATTTGATCAACACATAGAGCAGAAGGAAAAACCTGGGTCAGCTCCACACAACATTTTTGAGATATAGGCTAGCCCCAAACCCACATGTATTTGTCCTCAGCAAAATTCAGACACAGAATTTTGCTGTAGGTTTAATCCAGCTAGCATGCTAAAACCAACAAGAATGCCATGCTGGAAAGGACATTGTGTACCTTCCTCACAGCAAGTTCTGTGCTACCACATCATCCCTTTGACTCTTACTCATGCTGAACAGAATGGATGCAGCTATGTTATCACACCCTCCTTTGCCCAGACAGACAAAATCCCTAAATGCACTGATTCAGTGCTATAATCTCATCCAGCAAAAGATCCCCAGCTCTCAACCAGGACTAATAGAGCAGTTCAGATGTATGGGGCTGCTGTCAAAGGCACACATCTCTGTGAGGTTTATTTGCTCCCTGTCTACCACCTTCTGTGAGGAAGCCAAGACACAGGAATTTGTGAATGTGCAAACTCAGCATTTCTGAGATCTGGACATGGCTGTCAGGAATGTCTTATGACCACTTGTTGGTTGCAGGTTAAAGCTCAGATCTTTTCAAGCTGCTGTCCCTGAGGAAGGGACACAAGGGTTCACACTACAGTATGGGTCAGGAGATCAGCAGTACAAATTCGTTAGGAAAAAGAGGCCTGTGGAAAACTCACAGGGCACAGGCAGCAGATACCACCACCCACCCTGGCACCCACACCTAGACAGCAGGCATCTGGGGGTCACAGTGCACCTTGCTGGCTTGGGGAATACAGGAGGCAGGCCAAGCAGAGATGGGATGCATCAACTTTAAAGGGGGGCACATCTCCTCAAATAGCTGAGTGCATCTGCTCAAATGTATGCATAAACAGGGGAATGGTACTTTTTCCTCTCCATCTTTCTCTAAAGCAGATTAAGGAGAACCAGAAGTGGATTCTCACTTGTTCTTCAGTGCAGTGTTCCAGCATGAGGGAACTGAGAAGAGGAAATGGTAAAAGGACATATCTTCCTGTTGAAGGGATGATGCACTGAGATCTCTCTGGCCAAAGCACTCTGTTGTTCCCATTTGAGGCAAGTACTTCTGTCCCCTTAGGCAGCAGCCTTTTATTTTCCTCATGCCTCCTGCTCTCTCTCAATAAAAACCCCAATCCTCCTGTAAAAACATTTACCATCTTAATTTCTTTCTTAGATAGCCTTTACTTCACCCATGAAAGCACAAAAAGAAGCTGAGCTCTGATATAGCACTGCATGCTTCCCTTTATTATTGTCCTTTCCCTCAGCACAAATTGAAGAGTAATGACCTGAACCAACCCCAGCTTAAGACAATGGGTGTCTGTGTACTGACTTCAATGGAATTTGGATTAACATGGGATTGCAAAATCTCCGAAATTAATGCAGCTGTAATGCTGTTAAAACAATGGCTCAAATGTCGGGAGATCCCTCAGCATAAAGGCTTTCCTTGAAATTAAGTAAGCCACATGACACATCCTATGATTTCACCTACACACGAAGAATGAAACAGGGTGCTGCGCATCTCAGAACAAACCCCAGGAATAGAAAAGGCTGTGTGTGCAAGGCAAATATTAAGAGTAGACAGCAGTAGCTATCTACCTCTTTCTTTATCCCCTGGTTGGTACTGATAGCTTGTTCACTGCAATGCTTTTTGTTCTTGTGGTTTTCTTGAAAAATTCATAAAACAAAAATGTTAGAAGACAGTGCATGTAGAACAAAAACTCCTCTGACAACAGTTATTCTACAACAACAGAGCTCAGAGAGCAGCAAACTCAGCCTCAACCTTGTCTTCGTGTAGCCATGGGATGACACCTTTGAGCCTCCTTTCTAAATCACCAGAGACCAGGCAGGAAAGCAGCAAGATGTTAACAGTGACACCTTCTTTCTGAGCTTCTCTCCCCATACAGGTAATATTTTTGTGTGTATTATTATCTCAACTGCCCAAAAGAGAAACTGAACTGCCTGGCTCCAGTTTTAATTGCAGCACTCACTAAATTGTGACTGCTGGTAATTATGGATGCCCATCTTTAGACAAGAGATGACAGCCAGAAGCTGAGTACCTGCAGCTCCGGCAGCTTGGAGTCGTCCTTTCTCCAGCCACTGCGATAATGCCATGATAATGTCATGTCTCAGTGTGGCCCCACAGCTTCTCCTGCAGGCTCCAGTGGAAGTGAGGGGATGGAGTTGGAGGAGAAAGCAGGCAGACACTAATCCCACTAGTTGCTCATCTTCTGGGACCTGACTGTTTTCCCCAGAACTTTCCAGGGAAATCGTGGCTACATTTATTTTGGCTGGAGTACAAGGCTATTTTTAGAGAAACAAATATACAGATGAAGATCCATTTTTAATTTTCATTTAGGTCTAGGATTTATATTTTATTTGTTAATTTTGCTTTAATCTCCTTGTCCTTCATTACTCCCTGGCTTTCACAGCGGGGGAGAGGAGAGACACAGGGAGGAGGGTGAGTAGGATCCAGTGGGAGCAGTGATGAGGAAGGTACTGAAAGGGGGAAGAGAGTGAGGGGAAAGAGGATTGTT
>NW_008660249.1:5231-6709 GCF_000695815.1 Acanthisitta chloris
CGATTAATGTATTTCTAAGCAGATTAACCAAATCCCAACTGCTCTGTGCCAGGTTTCTTCTCTAAGCTTCTCTCTCCCCCATGTAAACAAAAAGACATTTCCTCTGAGCAAACAACCAACATACTGACCAGAATTCTGGCAGATTCCCTGCCCTCACATAGCCCAACACTATGGGGCACAGAAGAAGGGGGAAAGTATGGGTCTATGGAAGTAACCTCTATTTTTAAGCATATTTTTTGCTCTTTTTTTCCCACCTCCTCAGGACTCTGCATGACACTCAACTTGTCCATCTCCATGAAATGTATGAAGAGTGATGTGGGATGAAATGTCAAGAGTGATGTGGGAATATGCGGACAGTGGCTTCTGGTCTCAGAGTCACATGAGAACTCATGACCTCATTATGTTGTGCATATCCATACCTGCTCTCCATGGCACCCACATAAGGAGGAAGGGAAGGAGAAAAGTGGGTAAGAGCATCCCCAAAAGAGGTGGTGGGAACCACTAAACACAACCCACTTCTTCCTGCCCTGCCCCATCATGTATCACTGTCCCTGCTTCATAGATGGAGAAACTGAACACAGGAGAGACTTCTCTGAGGTCATAAGGCAAAACAGTGGCACAGCCCCATTCACATGAGCTTAGTTACAGGCATTTTTCCAGGTCACAAGATCAGCCTTGGCTGAATAGGTCTTCTCTAATGAGCCTCTAAATTTAGCCTCCAGGTTTTTTAGTTTCTAGATCTTGTGAAGCAACTCCTCCACCAGACATTGCTCCCCAAGGGCAGGTTTGTTACCCCTGGTAGCAACAGCCACAGTTGTCATGGGACATTTCTGCCTGCCTAACGTGCTGGTTGAGCTCAGAGACCATGCCTGTCTTCAAGCATGGCAGTGTGGCCAACCTATCTTGAAATGCAGTTTATAAAGATGCAAAGATCTCCTGCCTCTTCCCTCTTACAGCCACCTGGTGATTCAGTCTAGGTTTCCTTTTGGCTCTCTGCCTCCTCCTGAGCAACAAGTGGCTGAAACACTCACAGACCCCCTCCCCCTGCTTTGGGTTATAAGAACTCCCCATAAAAAGGGAGCTTTTTCTGTATCTCCTGCCAGGGAAGGGGAGCAGCTGTTGAAATGAACAGTCAACAAGGCACAGTGGATGAAACCACTCAGAAAGCAGAGGAATTCCCACTCACTCAGCTGCCCTGCCTAAGCTATGGTGAGAGCTTAAAAATTAAGCAAAAGGCATGCTAAAACTAAAACTCTGGGTTTGCCACACAGTGACTCTTCCTAACATAAATTCACCCTGAGAAAGCTCCACAACATACAACTTTTAAATGAAACATTTCAGATCTTATAGTAATTTACAGCATGGTGTTTTCCTACTGATGCCTTTTCATTAAGAAAATCACAATAAAAGTCCTCTGCTGGAAATGGAAGTGGAGATTGTAGCTAAACAAGAGTATACAGTGTCAGTTAAGGATGTAG
>NW_008660249.1:6736-25400 GCF_000695815.1 Acanthisitta chloris
AAAAGCAAATGAATTTATGTTGCCTAAGGCACTGAAGAGAATCAGAAGGGATTTACAAATTCATCAGGAGGAGAAGCAGCACCAGAAAGAAGGTGGGTTCATTAATAAATGAGGATGAGGATGAAATTAATAGTTCAAAAATGGCTGAGCAGCTTTTTTTAATCCATCTCTAGCCAGAAGAATAAAGAAAGGAAGTTTGGACTAGAAAGGAGGGGAAAAAAGCAAGTTTTGAAAAAGCAGAAGCAAAAATAACTTGAAGAATGATATGTCCACAAACAAAATAAAGCAAGCAACATCCTAGAACTTAATCCAGAAGAGACAGAGACATTTTTTTAAAGTATTTTTCACTTCAACAGAACTAATGCAGGACTGAACATTAAGCAATCTATACATATAAGCACCTGCATAAATGTATGCAGGATCAGGAGTCTAATTTGTTATGGTGAGGCATTGACAAACATATTATCCCAGTGACAAATAATCTGACAATTTACACTGAGCTAGGGAGGCTCCACAAAACCAACCAGAAAACAAGCATAATAAAGGTTTTCAATAAGGAATAGAGTTGGCAATATTTAATTATAAGTCGATATCTATCCCTAGTGAAATAATGAAACAAATATGAAGGGTCATTAAGAATCTAGAGAATAAAGTCACATGAAATACACAAGTCTTTTGCATTTTGCATTTTTAATACATGTGCACAATTAGCACATAGAGGTAGTAGGAAAGGCAGTAAAGGGAATATGAAGCTTCAGGAATTTGAAGGATATGACTCTGCCCCACTGCATCAGTTTGACTAGAACCAACAACCCATGGAACAAAAAAATGGCCAGAGGTACCAAAAGGAAATATGCTTTGTTGGACTAGGAAATGACAAATGATGTGCCAAAGGGTTTGCATCTGTGTTGGCCTTATTAAACCGGTGTCACAGGAAAACAACACTAACTGTCCATGAAATTTGAAGCTGCCAACCTACAGAGAAATTGCAAATATAATGGAAGACAGAGGCCGTCGATGAACAGAGGGCTCCTTAAAATTAAGCATGTGAGGGCAATGGACTGAAAGTTAAAGCAGAGAGTAGCATGAGAGGGACAGAGGATGATTGAATCTAGACTCATTGAAGCCACAAGCTGAACCCAACAACATAGAAAAAAACAAACAGGTAATGTCCCTATAGAAAAATAATTCAAAAGATGGATACTCAGCAGGAGGGAGAAAGCACAGAAGCTGTTTTTATTCTCTGAGACATGAGGTTACAGAAAAGTAGGAAATAAAAAAAGTCTCGATGTGCTATATTAGCAAAACAGGCTCTTGCAATTTTGGGTGGTAGAGAGGCATCTCATCACAACAAAGAGAAGGAGGAAGGGAAGAGTTTCTGCACCATTTCAATGCAACCAGTCCAAGGATTCAATTTTGTTAATTCTATCGGGTTTTCCTCATCAGCAATAGATGAACAACGAACTAGGAAAAAATCAGAGGTGATTGATAAACAGACATGGAAGAATATATAAAGAAGACTAAGAAGGATTAAATGTGTACAGCTTATTAAGGAACTACTCTAAGGAAGTAAACTCTAAAATATATTTGAGGCATATGAACACTGCAGAGTGAGAGAAGGTAATAACTAGGAGGTATGAGATTAAACTAGAAAGAAAAGAAAAAAAATAGACCTTATACCAGGAAATAGGTTGGCCTGGTTCTGCTTCTGCATCGTTGGAAATTAGAAGTAGCTCAACAAAAAGGAAAGAAGGGGCACAGAAAGCAGGCACTGCAAGTGCATCCAGAGAGAGCATTTTGGATATCCCTTCCCACTCTCCCACTCTTTGCACTGTCTGAGATCCCAGCTCCCAAGCTCCAGCAGCACATCTATGCATTGGTTGCATAGATTTGTTCTTTTCAGGAAAAGCACACACTTTACTCAGTATACAAGCACTGGGCAGAATTCAAACCACTGCTGAGGCAAAACAGCACTGCTGGGTGTTTCAGCAGCTCTGGCTAATCTTATGCCCATTAGCAACATGCACAGTTACATAAAAGAGATACTAAGGCTCTAATTCCACTATTCATTACCATTATTAATACAGTGACATACAAATACATAGAAAAGACCTCCTGCCCCTAGGGAGTTCATGTTTCCAGATGCCTGCTGACCATAAGAAGGGCTGGGAGAGGGGCACAGTTTCTGAATTTCTCTAGGCACTAACATGCTGCATAAACAGTCCTGACATCTTCTGGACAGCACAAAAATGAACATTTTTATCTCTATAGAAATTTAAGTCATCCCAAACTGCAGGTATGCCAGGAGAACACTAAATCCAGGAAGGAACATTGTTGGGATCCTACATATTTTCAAAAAGACAAATCCAACCCCCATGTCAGGAGATGTCCATGTCTGTTACTTAAGAGCCAATGAAGGAGAAAACAAGAGTAATAGTGCTCAGCAGCCCTAAGGACCTTCATCTAAGCTGCTGTGAGAGGTCTGCGCTACTGCAGGCACAGGGTAGGACAGAGCACACCAGACAGAAATGTGCTGCTTGGTGGCAACTTGTGACAAATTTGGCCACCTGTTACGCCCACTACTACAGCATGGAGTGCTGTGATAAGGACTTTGCGAGTCTTTGTCTACTTGCTGGAATATATAGGCATTGCCTACCAGAGAGGTATCTATCTTCTGGAGGTTAATACACTCAACATCCTTATTAAATTTATTCCTCATTTTCTGATGGCTAAATCCTGGCTTGCCCTGCCTTCATATGCTGCAGTGTCAAGCAGATGGGATGCACACGTGCATTCGCCACCACGTATTTTGTACAGGGCCAGATGCAGCAGAGCATTAAGTGTTCCCAGGTCACCCAGCAGCAACAATATCCAGTTGCACCCCATGGTCCCAGAGAAACAAGCTCAGCTGTTGGGGGGCTAGGACTGGGGACCTACTTTCCTCTTAATGCCTGGCAGAAGCACTTCGAGAACTGCAATGTTTTTATCCAGCAAGCAGAAAAACTTCTATATAGCTCACTTGCCCCACCCAGAGGCATTTTGCTCAGCGTCCTGCAAATACCGAAGTTCTGCAGACTCCAAGTTCCACAGGCGAGAGGGCAGCTAACAGCTGTATCACTGAATTAAACCCAAGCAACAGCAATGATGGTGTTGAGGGACTCCTACAGATCTTGACAATTATCAAGTTCAGGCCCTCTGGAACCTTCCCTCAGTCTCTCAGAGTTGTGGAATTGATCTGGAAACCACTTTATTAATGTTCTTTCTTTTCCTCCCCTTCTCCCCAAGCAGCATCATCATTTATTAATTTATGATTAAATGAATTATTGATTCTCACTGCACCTGCAGTATTCGGCATTGTCCTTCTTCCCCAGAGACATCTTTGACTGATGTGAGAATGGCAAGATGTCAGAGAGACAAAAATAGGGAGTAAAGAAACGAAGTGTATGTGGGACCACAGACAGTGTTTCCCACCAAAGTGCCAACCTGCAGAGGAAGGATGCAATGCATTGGGGCACAGTGATGGTGCTGCCTTCTCAGATGGCAATGAAAAAAACCCAGAAAGCACAAAGCCAAATCGCTTCTGATAAGGAGGGAATGAGTAGCAGAGCTATTCATAGGCATTCAGCATGTGGGGAGGTATTAAAAAAAAAAAAAAGTCTGACCCAAAGCTGAAGCTTTTGTTTTTATTCAGAAAAGTCAAGCTGCAGTTCTTTGAATACATCATTGAAAAAACCTTCCAGGCTTTTGGCTTTTGCCTTGCAATTACAATCAACAGATGGTGATTATTTCACAGGCTGGGGCATCTGGTCAGCTCCCAGCCAAACATAAATAAAAGACCTTTACGTGATTGCATCGGGCATTCTGGTCCAGAAACAAAATCAAGGTTGGAAGCAAAAGAAAAAAAGGTGAAAGAGAAGAATAATTTAAAATTCCCCGATTTTGGAGATACCTTCTTTCCAAGAGAAAAGGTGGGTGATGACAGAGGTTTGGTGCATGAATGTGTGCTAACACCCCCAGAAGAAATGGAATGACCACATCTGTTGTTCTCACACCCCGATTTTTTTGCCCTCTGTTAGCCCACAACTCTGTTTCATCCCAAGCATGCATGAAAGAATGGCAGGTTTTATCCCTGAGCAGCACAGGCACTACAAACCTCAGGGAGGTAAGAGGAGATTACTGCTTACTACCTGCATCTCACCCCACACCCCATTAGATTCCCTCACTGCTTTGCTGTGTAAGAAAGCAGTTTTTGCCACATCACTGCTATCCCTTTTGCTCTTGGTGGCACTGCAGGCCTGCCCCACCTGATCTGCAGAGAAGTGTCAGAGCCCTCATTGCTATTTTGTACAGCAGGACGGTGGCTGAAAATCTGAGAGGCACCTGGCCAGAGCACAATTTTATTAGGAAAACAAGGCAAATACTTTCTATTCTTTCCTTATACATGCCTCTGTGTTATTCAGCCATTATGTGCTAAATTAAGGCCAGCATGGCTGGCCTTAAGAACCCATCCTGTACTGAAGTCATGGCCAACCATAACTTCCTAGCCATCATCATGGGGTACACAGAATCCTCACCCACCACTCATGAACACACAAGCCCTGCTCTCATGGGCAGTACAAGGAAAGAGATAAGGATCTACTCTAGATTCCCAGCCATCACAGCTTGTGTTACTACATACCACTGAACTGTTTCTGACTCCCTCCTAAGGAGAATCCACAAAATTTGGCCATTTCATTACATGCTCGGCAGCACTACGGGCAAGAGTAGAATTAGATGCCTGCACTCTAACTGAGGAGGAGTGAGAGGGACATATTCCAGCCCAATTTACACAGCAGCATTCAAAGGCAATAGCCCAACAGGGCCCAAGGTGGGGCAGGGGGCATAGACAGGTAATACAGGAGTGAAATCTCTGCAGAGAACATGCGTACATCATGGGATGAAGGAAGGAAATTACATTACACCCTATACGTGCAGGAAACAAGCTTGGCTCTGAAAGAAAAGAGCAGCATGCTACCCCACCACCTCCTATTAAACTGATAGAGTTCATGGCTGTGCCTAGGGCTTCTCAAGATAAAAACCTTCATTTCCTTAGAGAACAAGGTTTTGATCTTCATGACCTTACCGGGCCTGTACACGTTTACCCATTTTAATTTCAGATTAGCATCTCTCATTTTCAGTACCTAGGGGATTACTGTTTTCGCCTGTGCAGCAACTGCAGTTCATAAAAGTATCGGTTACCCTCCCCCTTGTTCAGAAAATCAAGGCAGATCTGACCAGATGGCACATGCTCCTGCGCTCTGTGTCAGGCTGCATTAATTCAGGGGAAATGAACTCTCCTCCAAAACTATATTTATTTCAGACACCGCCATGCCCAGTTGCTGGGCTGTCCTCAGGAAAACCTAGAGCCAGCTATTTTCCATGAGCTTAGCAGGAGAAAAAGCATGGCAAAGGCCTTGCTGGAAGTCTCAGGTGCCAGGAAGGAGGAATACCCACAGGCTCCCCAGGGCTTTGAGGCAGTAGTTGCTTCCCTAATGCTCAAAGCATCATAAAGCAGAAGGTGCTCCCACACCTCATTGGACCAGCCCAGTAACATCTTAAGGCAGTGCTTACCAGAACAGCTCAGCCTTTTTGGGAAGGTTGCACTACACTGCCTTGCTAGAATTAAGAATGAGATTCCTCCGAGCAACAGAGAAAGGTGAAAGCTGTTCTGGCATGGTGAAGGGTGTGCAACTTGAGTTACTATCTAGATCCTCCTCTTCAAAAGGCCCAGTCCTGCAGGGTGTGAGCAAGGCATTTCACCTATTTATAGCTCTGCCCATGCTGCCTGTTGATGGCCCATTTCCTCCACCTTCTGCCAGAATAATTCTGCCCATTGCTGAGGACAATATAGTACCAGTGCTGGAAAGAGAATCTGATTGGGTGAGAAACACCCTTTGGTCCTCTCCATAAAATGTTATTTACCTTCTTATATAGCACATATAACAACACCTAAGTGCTACACTACAATTAGTAAAATCATGCAGAGAAAACTGTTCATGTGGATAATGATACTTTTCATCCTCCCATGTGGGTAGTTTAAGGTTGAATTAATTTATGTTTGCCCAGCTTTGTGAGATCTATGGAAGAAAAGACTATTGTTATGCAAATAATTATTAATAATGACTGCTCCTGTGCTGCTCCCCATTAAATGTGCTCAATTTATGAGTCAAAGGGTGTTTTTCTTCTTGCTGCAGGACAAACGGGGTTCCACAAATGGAAACGGTGCCAGTATACCTGGCAATTGGAGGATAACTCTGAAATTAGGATGTTTTCCTGAGACTGAAGGCTCATCTTCTGTTTCCTCCTTTCTGTGGTACAAACAATATATGTGACTCTGGAAGTCACTTGGAAGAGAAGTCACACTGCCTACCCAAGGCATGAAACTCGGGCCAATTCAAAAGGTCTCAACACAGAGGCAAGCCCATGCAGAGTGAAATTCAGACTACCAAATACCATATAATTTGCTCAGAGGTGAATAATTATCTTCATTTCACAGGCTGAAGCACAAACAGTTTGGACAATAAAGCAGCTCTTAGGGGTGCAGTGAGTATAAACATACCATACATATAATGCTCAAATACTACACTAAATAATGACAGGTGTCTAACAAAGGCAATTTTTAAGAACACTGGGGTCTCAATACAATGCAGGCATGAGGGGTTTGATATCACAACCTCAGTCATTTGGAACAGATATGCAAAACTACTCCATAGCTGGCTGCTAAGGTCCCTGAGAGGTCTCCCACTGTGGAAATGAAGGCAGAACCACACAGAGTAAGTAGATAAGGAATTTCATGTCGGATAAGGCTTCTCCCAATTTGCAGTGTATATCGGTGAGCCACGCAGGGGTCACACCAACAAAATAGCCACAGGAGTTCTGCATGATTGGGTACTCCTCAACAAATTCTTTTTTTATCTAGTAAAACTGTGAGGGCAGAAAAAGAGAAATTTGGCTATTACCACAGCTATTTTAGAGTTTCATCAGCCCTGTGCAGGCATAGTCTGATAATTTATAAAAAAAGAACAATTTTGTCCACATGCCATGCAAGGCTACTTGCAGCTACGGCATATCAGCTTTTCTACGCTATTTTCACCCAAGAAACAGCTATCAGTGCAGCCGTTCTGATACACTCCAAGCCCTCATGCACACTTAATTGGTGAGGGATTTCTCAAACAGAAACAAGAAGAAGTAAGAACTAAGTTACACCTTTGGCTCCCAAGGCAGTAGCTTGTGCACACAGAGCTCCTGGCTAGGATAGGCTCTGACGGAGGTTAATGGGACTCCCCCAAGTGATCACCCTCCATCACTGACGAATATTTCCACAGGGTTCCCAATGCACCAGTTAGCAGATGCCTTAGGCAAGACACAAGGTAGTAAGGTTAAGATGGATGTCTTCCTGCATCTTCAGCTGCTGCGGACACTAGAGAATCTGCAGTCAGAACCTAGCTCAAGGAGCTTTTGGGGACCACAAGAGACAGAAACGATGCCTGTTCATCTCCCTGTAGTTGTGCAGATGCAATCCAGCTAAGCATCAAGGAAAATTGATTTGTGCCACATGAATGAGCCAGTATGAGGTGAAGGCGCTCCTGGAACCGATGTGGTAGAAAGAAGAGCCTTCTCCATTTTATTTATCTGCTACTCTGCTTTCACAGTAGCTGTAATAAATAGATACTAATTGTTCCCACAGACGGTTCAGTTGTGTGCCCTTCCCTGAGGCTCCTGGAAGAGCACATGTTGTTTGCTTGAAAAATACAGCCAGCCCCACTGCTTGCATAGGCCTGCAGCTTTGCTCGTTCAGTCATCAGTCCAAGGCAGAAACACCTGCAGACCACCCACAATTACCAAAAATCTTCAAGAAACAGACAAGGTGTTGTAGTGTATGGACGCTGGTATAGCTACCAGGAAGAAAGGTGCATGTCCTAAGCCCTGCAGAGCAGCCTGTCTTAGATCAGATGCTTAAGGGATTCCCTAGTCATTTCTGCAAGCTGATAAGAACATCCTAGAACAATTCTTTTTTGAATTGTAGGAAATTTAACCTAAAAAAGCTCCTCCTCACTGTCTTGTTTTCAGTTGAGGGAAAATCAGATCTCTGAGTAAGGTTTCCAGCCACCAGGAGTGATGGCTTCATGTTCTGACACATGTGAATCCCTTCAATGTTGACACCACAAGCAGCAGTAAATAGGGTGAGCAGTGAGGACGTATATTGCTGACATTTTAGATAGATCTCAGTAGCTCAATCACATATGGATTTTTATTCCAGCCCAAACAGTTTTTCCTTAGGCTGTTTCCCACAAACAAGTTTGCATCACTGGGGGCTGCATTAGTTGGCCGCTTTGGCTAGGTTAAGACATCTCTGATTACAGAGGATTTCTGTAAATAAACTTCTCTAGGGACCGAGATCAGTCTTTTAAATATCACACCTGGTGTTTCCTATAGAAAGTAAAAATCATAGGGCACTTTCTGTTGGCCAACCAGGGTCATAGGATTGGATGAGGAATCCAACTAAAAATTTTTAAAGATCCAAATCTGTTCTACATGTGAGCAAAGTATTCTGTTATTTACATAGCCACAAGTCTTTAGCTAGAAACTTGCATCTCTCAGGAGCTTTAAGGGTCATTAGGCATTTTTTTGAGAAGAAAATGTGAGACAGGCACATGAGAGAACACAAGACTGGTAAGACCAAAGAGGTCACAAAGATGAGAACCTAGCTCCCCCTCTCTTAGACCCACTCGTCTAGAGCAGCAAAGAGAATATTCATGGGTGAGAAATATAAATTAACTTTTTTAAACAACAGAAAAGATGCCAAAACTGAGATGTAATTAGCTTACAGGTAAAGCTCAAGATTTTCAGAGTACCATCCCAGGTGAGGATGTTAGTATGATCATACATTGTGCTGGTAAAGCACAGAAAGGATGCTATTGCCAGGGTCACAAAAAGACAGCTGCTTTCTCAGTGCTCTGGTTAAACTCATCCTTTCACAGAGGAACCAAAAGCTACTTGAGCAGAATATCTGAAGCCTGATCCCCTGATCCCTGATCTCCCTGGTATGTGGCTTCTCAGGTGTCCAGGAACCCATCTGAGTTCCTACTGCAGTCATTGCAAAACTGAACAATACCTTCCCACCCATCAACAATCATGAGTTCCCTGCCTTTCTTCAACAAGTTACTCATGACTGACTGATCATCAATGACTTTTTGTTTAGCTCTTGCTCCTCCTGTAGAAAGCATCTCTTCTGCAGAGGCCTGTTTTTTTACTGGACTATATTTGCTACCCAGAACCCATCGGTTTCACTGGTAGGGAAGAGGTATGCACATGCAGCTTCAACCAGGCACAGGTCTGAAGAGAAGCATTCAAGAAAAAGAGCAGCAAGCCCTTTCTTGGGCACAGTTAGCTCTCTGATTGCTGTCTTGTAAGACTGATCCTCAGGGATAGTTGTGACATATGATTGCAGTGCAAACATTGCAGGCATTCCCAGAGCTGGGAGTTACTCAGGATCTAGTACAACTTTCATGTAACAGGTAATATATGAGCAGCATCAGGAGAAGAAACATTAATTAGATGACTTAGGAGCCATGAAAAGACCAGGAAGAAGTGAAACAAAAGACTCCCTTCCACACATGGAAACTAGTCACTGACAAGCGAACTGGCATCAGTCTTGTCAGTCATGTCTATCAGCTTTGAACAATGCAGCTTAAGATTCACAACGAACCACTTCATGTAACAGACATGCCCAGTATATATGAAGGGGAAAAAATCCTCATTGCCATGTCTTTCAGGCCATGAGAAATGCCAATACCTTGTGCTGTAGCAGCGGCACAGCCAAGAGGACAAAATCAGTTTCTGAATTTTATAGTTCAGTGATCCCTTAGACCTGCTAAAGAAGAACATCTCTCCTCAAGTCTTGCTGGAAAAAAGGAAAGGCATAAAGTATCCCCTGCTAGTCCATCTGTGGAGGAGATGGACTAGCTGTAGTCCATCTGATATGGTTACAGTGCATATCAGAAATGCACAGCAAGATGCTCTTCCAGGGGAGGAATGTGCAGTTTTGTTTATTTACTGCAATTCTCCACACTCCTTTCCTTCTCGACTGGCAGCTCAAAAGATGCCCAGCCAGCATGAGACAGCTGTTCCAGGACCAGTCTTTGTTGCAGAAAAGATGCTGTGAGTAAATCATAGTCTCTTGTATTACTCTGTCCAACAAGATACCCCAGTATAATTAACTGTCCCATTTTATAGACTGTTGAACTGAGACACAAAGCATTGACTTGACCTGCCATGATCCCACGGGCAATGAATGACCAAGGCAGGAGCAGCAGTTCTCCCTAGCTTCCCAAGAAGGCACATGGACAAGCATGAATGAAGAAAGAAGGCACATCTTCTTTCTTGCTATTCTGCGTCATCTTTTTGAAGTCCCTGCTTCTGACTGTAGTCTTGCAATGCACTCTTGGTGCTTGTGTCAGCCTTACACATACACCATTGAGCATGGACCAGGCTTCACAGGATGCTTCTTGCTTGCTTGTTTGTTAATGAATATAGTTTTAAAAAAGTAAGATGTGGGAGGAGGAAGGATGAGGGAACCCAGAATGAAATCTGCTGCTGTTCTCAGTCTCTATGAAAATAATCCACAATGCTAATACGTCCTAAAATGGTAATAAAGCCTATGTTCTCTTATGTAATCCCATAGTAAGAAAGAGCTCTGTCAGCTTGCCTGACAAATGATATCTCTGTAACCTTGGAGGGGATTATTACTAAAAAACACAGGGTGGAAAAACAAAGCAACACACACAGGCGCACGCAAATCCATTGGATGCAGAAAAAGGACAAACAGCTCTAGCCAGGCTCCTGTGCATTGGCCCTGCGATATTATGTCTGTGCCATCAAATGGGAAAAGGACCTCTTGGCAAAGCAGCAGCCCTGCCCTGGCTCCTCCTCTGCTCATAGCCTCTGCTCCCTTCCCAGGCACCTCAGCACCAGAAACAGGCAGAGTGCAGGTTTTCCCCTCTTCTGTCCTCCTTCCCTCCCTCCCTTCCTCCCTCTCCCAAAATGAACATTCAAAGCCCCGGCAGCTGGCCAAATCCAGTTTGCCTGCGTCACCGATGCACGTGGATTCACATCTGTCCTGCCCAGCGGTGATGGAGCCAGGGCTACGTGCATCCCCGAGAAGGATTCATGCCCCCAAATCCATCAAGTTGTGTGTCATCAAGGGTGGGGACTGCATTTTTTCTGGGCACAGCTGAACAGCACACTCAGGCTTAGAGTTTGCCTTAGAGCTATAGGGAGAAGCGAGGTTTGAAGGCAGGGGTATGCTCACTTTGGTGCTGTCCCTAAGGTCCCTATGGCTGGTGAGCCATAAACCAAAGCCAGGCAGCTCCTTGCTCTTGTGCCTCAGGTGCAGAACAGAACTAAAGTAGTGCCATATTAAAGCCATGCTTCACAAGATGAACCACGGTGTACAGGTAGCTCTCTCACCACGTTCCTCTACTCCCCTTTTCCCCCGGAGGCTGTGCCCCTCTTCGAACACGGAAAGAGATCCACCAGACTGCCCTAGAAACTATTGGAGGTGCAGATCTAACCAAGTAATTGCTTGAGCAAACACTCCAGTCCTCATTGGACCAATCATCCCCAACCTCCATCCTCCAGGACCTGGCAACCAGACAGTCAGGAGGCTGACCTCAGAAGACAATCCACATGAAATAATGAGCAGCAAGCTCTTATCTCAATGCCAGCAAAGGATGATGACTACTCTAGAATCTCTTTCACAAAGATCAAAGCATGGGAACACTTAGTGGAATGCCAGAGAACTTTCTTGGGAACAAGAGATGACATCTTTCCATGCCTGATTGAACATTCACCCTTTCATGATGGGCTGCGTTTAAGGGAATTTTTATGTTTTCTCAGACAGATGCACGAATAGGGAGTTTCAAGTCAGAGGAGATTCATGAAGATTGGAAAAAAACAATTCTGAATTTTAAAAAATCAGCCCTAACACTTTAAAAGAAGTTATTATGGCATTTAAAATACATACTGATGGAGCACAGCCTTTACCAGTCAGTGCATGTAGAGAGCTCTAATTCATACTAGACGTATGCAATGTAACTGTCTGGAAAATAAAGGGTTACAATCATTATTCACAGCAGTCACATTTTTTTAATTAATAACCTTGTAATTGGTATCGACTTAAACCAACTGATGACAGTCTTATGATGAGCCATTCCCAGCCAAGCTTCATACCCAACTGCCCTCAGGCCAGGAAAACAGTGAACTCCACTATTGGCAGAAGCTTTCTGCCCCACACCAGTCTCCTTCCTGGGCCATAGAGAGGTCACCCCACAGATGAGATGCAGCAGACAACCACACCTCCACAGCCTTCCTCCAGCCCTTCCTCACTAGCACCATAGCTTCATGGAGCCTCTATCGTGCTGCAGCCTGGATTCCATGGGCCAGAATCTAAAACACCAGCAATTTCTGGTGCAGTGACTGGGGAACTGTGATTAAAAATGGTGATCCCACTGTCAGGGCCACCAGACCCCCGTCCCAATGCCACTCTGGCAAAGAAAGTAAAGGCTAACCCACCTTCAGGCATTCATTTCTAGGAAGCAGAAGGAGCAAATCTTGCTCCTCTGTTCAGACACAGTGGGATGAAATTTCCCCCTGCAAGAACTGCAAGATATGGCAGTTTTGGACATCTCTGACACAACTGCAATGCGCAGCTTGGACATGAAGCACAGGGAAAGGAAAAAGGGCAGCGCTGGCAAAGGGCATCGCTGCCTCTGCAGCAGCTCGAGGCACAGCATCCCAGGTCACAGCTAAAAATAAAGCCCTGGAGCAACATTTCTGACCTGAAGCTCATTTACTACAATTTTCGAGAGAGGTTTACTTCCCAAAAGAAAAGCCCAAGTCAAACAAGTACAGAAGGCTCCTCGGTAAGGCTGCAGCACCTGGTACACCAGGGGATGCGCAGGCGAAACTACAGCTCTGACATCTAGACTGGGCTCGGAGCATCCCCCAAAACCATGCCCTGCTTCTCCTCGCCCCTGTCGGGACTGAAAAAAACCCACCTTTGCTCCCCTAAGCCTCGACAGGGCGCCCATGGGGCTCCCTTCTGCGGGCACCCCGTCCAGTACCAGGGAGCAGCATTAGAGGGCAGTGCGCTGCCTTGGAACCGCGACCGTGTGTCCCACACCCCGGGCCGGGGCTAAGAGCATTCCCCAGGGCACAGTGTCCCCACGCCTGTCCCTCGGCATCGCCGACGGAGGAGGAGGTCACCCCTAATCCCCGGGACAGGTTCCCCCGAGCCCTGCCCGCAGCATCCCCCTCGCAGGCGGGCGGCAAGCGGGAGATCCTGCGAGGGCTGCATTTTAATTAGAAAGTGCTTGGGTTTAATTAAATAAATGTGAAGCTGAATAATACAATCAGGAGAATTGCCTGCGCTCTTTTATTTTGCAATTCAATTTATTTTGTGCTGTCCCCACACTTTTAGTTTCTTATGCCAAAGTCTTTTGCATTGATCACTCGGAGCTGCATTGCAGTTTGCCAGGCACAGAGCTGGAAGCGCTGGCTGTTGAATAAAGGGCAGTTGGAACTTTTCACAGCTGGGGATGCATTGGAGGCAGCCTGAGTCTGCAGCAGAGGAACGGATTTTTCCAGATTTCTGAGCACCGAAGTTCCCACTGACTGTAAGTGGAGTTCCACTACGCTCCTGAAAATCAAGTGCAAAAGAAGAGGACAAGAAAATATGTTGTCCCATCTATAACCAGGGTGAGCAAGCAAGTAAGCACAAACACACACCGGAGTGCAAGCAAGCACATAAACCAACAAGGTATCTTCATTCTGCAACCCTGCAAACACTTCATTGATTTTCTGAGCATTCAATTGTTAACGTTAAGGTTCCAGAAACCAAAATTACAAAACAAAACCAAGATTTTTGCTTTCAAAAAGCCAGTTATGGTTGCTAAGTGACTACAAGATACTTCTCCATCACATCATTTGGAAATCCCACGCACTAAGAGCAAGTAAATTGCTAGGTTAGGACATCAGGAATGTGCCCTAGCAAGATGATGAATTTTAAATATGTATTTTTAATACGGTAGCACTTAGAGACCCCATGGAATCATTGTCTCTGGAAATATCAAGAGTAAAAGATTGTTCCAAGGAGGTCTTAAGCTAAAATGGGGCACAAGAAGTTAGTGTAAGTCACTGGAGCACAGAACTGAAAAAAAAAAAAAGGAGGGCAAGGTAGCAGCTCTATCAAAACTGAAAAGAAAACCCACTCTGATCAGAAGAAACTGTGAAGGGAGATATCTACAGGCAGAAGTGGTGACTGAAGCTGTAATAAAATATGTTTGGATGGAGAGCTGGGGGGGCACTTGGGAGAAAGAATACGAAGAGGTAAAAGCATGAACGAGGAGCTAAAGTAGGAAAGCTTTAAAACCAAGGACAGAAGTCTGAGAGAACAGTAGACACCAGAGTAGCATCATGGAGGGAAGAAAAAGCTCATAGGGAGGGTACACACATAGCTATATAGGTGAAAATCTGGAGGAAAATTATGAAACTTTGATAGACTGCAGACAAAGATGCAGTACAAGCTGACCTATTAGTTGAAGTAGCACAATAAGTAATAGCTGCAAGACAGCAGGCAGTAGGTCTGGTTACTGTGTGCAAAAAATGCTCAGACTGAGAGAATATGATTCCTCTGTGCTTTATCAAGCATCACATAATGAAAAGTATGAAACAACTTCCCTTCCCTAATAGCCCTGGAATTCTTCAAAAGGACTACTGATTTTATTTCCTAAATACTATTTTCCAGAATGCTCATCCATAAAAATTATTGTTAGTGAATAAATTAATCAGCTGGCTGTGCCTGTGAACAGTCTTTCTGCTTGCTGGTTCTTAGGAATGCTGGCATGGCTGGCTAGTATAAAGTCTGCATGTAGCCATAACAAACCCTGTTGTTTTGTAAATAGCCTTTTATTCATGAAACAGTGCTATGCTTTCCCATCCGGCTCTCCTACATCCCTCTCAAATGGGAATTTCACGTGCAGTGCAAAGCAGGGAACAAATAGGCAGTTATTTTGCCATGAGCTTCAGAGCATCCACACAAAGGATATGTGCCTGGGAAATGGGTAGGGGCTGGCCCTTTGGGACTCTAGCTATATAAAGATATGATGCCTGGAGTCTTCAAGCCAGAGGACCACAACAATACTGAGACCTGGACTCTGGTCCAAGCATAACTGCCCACTAAATGTCTGCCATAGAGAAGCTCAGAAAAGACCAAGAGAGTTTGTATGGATAATTCAGAAGGAAAAATGACAAAACTTGATTGAAAATGAAATTAGAGATGTGGAGTTGCTTTTAAGCCAAAGAGCTATGATTGCTGTCTACATAAACAACACCTATATCATTTCTTGAAATCACACCATGAGTTTGTGTGAGTGTACATCAGTATTTTGTCACCCACACAGTTTTCAAACCTGATGGTCAGAAAATTTAATGAAGCAGTAGGTATCTCCGAGATTTAAGTTTCTGTTAGTTTTGTGACATTGAGGGCATGGGTAAATAAGTGTTGTGCAAACTGTTGTAACAACTCAACAGACAGCTGCCTTATTTTGCCTGCCAGGCAGCCAATCACCACACACAGGTCCCAAAACCAAGTACTTGCCAGACCAGTGCCTGGTCAAGCAAACAGGAAGAGGGGGAGAAAGTAAAGGATATTTCCAAAGGTCAGAAGATATGTAGGAAGGAGTTCAGGGTTACTAGATTGGGCAGGGGTGTATGGTGTATGGAGAGCTTTGGCAGGGCATGGAATGCTTGAAGATGTGTGGAATCTCTGCAAATGTTTGATCCTGGGGATGTCAGCAGTAGAAAGTAGCATTGCAGGAGTGTGGGGATGTAGGACAGGGACCTGCAGGCAGCCAGGTCTCCCAAATGAGCTTTTCTTTGTGTGTCAGCCGGTGAAAATACCATTTTCTTTAAGGTATATAAAAGAGGGATAAGTACCAGGTACCAGGTAGCTACAGATGCAAATCAGTGTAGGCAGTCTCCTTCTAGGCATGCCCACACACTGCACAGCGACATTAGCTACACATCTATGTGCAGCACTGTCCTCATTCACCCATATGTTGCCAGCAAGCACAGAGAAATCAGAGCAAACACAAGCCGAGTACTTACTCATCACATCCCTGCCTTGTGCCCTGTTCCTGAGGTCATGAAGTCTCTTGTCTCTATTTCCAAACTGAGCTTCTGTACCTCGGGAGCTTACAAAGTGTGTTAAACAGCACTTTACATGTGAATGATGTCTGATCATTATCTACAGGTATTCAGAAAATACCCGTATCTACAAGCATTACCTTGTGTATCTACAAGCAATCTCTGCAACATGCATTACCATTTAGCAGATAAGTTACAGATCTACCAGGCCATCTGTGACCCAGGCTTTGGTCATCCCCGCACTACAAACCCTGCCATACTCAGATAAGGCACTTCCTCATGGCTATCCATGTGAAAACCAGACTTGTATCCTCTCCAAGGAGGCACAGTAATGAAACGTTCAGAAGAAGGAATAATTTAAGGTTAATAGATTAACTGCTCTATGCTCTTTCACTGCCACTGCCTCCTGGTCCTTGATACATTTTATCTCTGCAATCATCTGGGTAAAAAAAAAATGGGTCATGCAGCCTTGCAGGTCAGCCTCCTCTACTCCCATCTTGCAGCTCCTGCCCCTCCTGCCCCACTACCACACGACTCCCTGCCAGCAATACCCAAGCGTCTCTGGCATGCTGGGGGTTTGGAGAGGTAACCAAACACGGCTCCTCAGAATAGATACACTCCCCCCATGGCTCCCACGCCCCTGCATCTTCAGTAACACTACCCGAACAGGGCAGGGGCTAGGAAACTAGGTGGGCCAGCAAAACAGGAGATGCTCAAGACTCTGGGGATTAACTCCATCCACCAGATGCAACTGTTGCCCAAATGCTTATCCCCACCCTATCCCAAAAACTTCATAACAGGTGGAGAAGGAGGGGGTGGCCACCACCCTCACGAGAATCCTTGCTAGGATGCCTAAGGGCTGGATATAATCAGGTACAGTCAGGGGCCTCCTGGCAGAGGGACGATGATGGCAAGCCAAATAAAGACATTGAATTCCACACCAAAGTGGAGATAAAAATACATGGACTTCACCCCTGCTCCAAGCAGAAGGAAGGGCTGAGAAAGCTCACTGCCAAACCAAACAGATTTCATTCTGCCCTTTCTGAAAGATTCCAAAAAAACATGGCAAATAAGGATTCAACTACTACATGTGAGTCAGGCCAAGCTTGCCAGAAGCCCTTTAGCAGCACCAGCAGGCACTGCTCACATGCATTATGCTGTGTGCTCATGGGGTGGGCAGCCTGGACCTGCCATAGGGGCTAAAGGCCAGCAAAGTCAGCATTACTCCTGGAACACAGCTCACAAAGGGTAAGACTGGTGTCACATCACAGGTAAAATGAAACTGAGTACACAAGCTCTGCCAGGTCCGCATGGACTTGGAGGCAGGGTATGTGTGTGACACCCCAGAAGCCACTTCTGGGAGGGAAGAGCTCTTCAGGACTCAGAGAGGGTGAGGAGGTCAGGGCAGCCCAGGGCTGGCAGACGAACATGATGAAGCCTGGGAGATAGCCAGGCATGACTGAAAAAGGAGCCACTGACCTCAAGCATCCTGCCCCAGACACTGGGCAAAGACACATGACCTAGTGACCAGGTGTCTGTGTGTAAGCCCAAGGAGGAGCAGGGAGAGAAGCAGTGGGAGAAATGCAGGAACAAGTGTAAGAGTCCCTGGTTGTACACAGCTTGGAGTAGGAGGAGTTGGGAGAGCAGGGGGGACACAGGGAGGGAATGAGTCTCAGAGAAAACTATAAAGCAACAGCCACTAGACAGAAAACACAGAGTCTATTTTTCTGCACCACTGAACTGAGTCACTTAGTCTTTTATGAGACCAATGATGTACTAGGGAAAAAAAAAAAGAAACCCTCCTTCTGCCTGAGCAGATGAGGCATTTCTAGAGCAGAGCACAAGAGAAGAGGTCAGAGGGCTACCCTACCTGTGCAGCTCTCACAGCCTGTCACAGCACCACGACGAGCAAGGCACACAGCACAGGCAGCATGGTGGAACAGTGTGCAAGGCAGTGAGACTACAGGGGTGATGAGACTGATCTGATTCAACATACTGGGAAGGGCTGGTGAAAGGGCCAGTTTGGTGATCTGCAGCCCTCAATCCAGGAGCCTTGTGTGTGTTCAGTCTCAGATGTGGGCTTCAGTGCTTCACCTTCCAAGGGGAGTTCTGATTAGGGCATGACATCCCATCATGGTTCAGACCAGAATCCCACGTTACATCTGCTCTTAGAGAGGCAGAAGTCACCTGTGGTTGCAGCCCTTTTGATGCAGCTGCTCTGCATTACCATGGGACAGACCAATGATGCAGAAAAACCTGATGAGACCATGAACAGGAAAAAAACCAAACCAAACCAAACCAAACAAACAAACAAAAAAACCAACAGGAGCTAACTCTAGATATAATTTATGTGTGATGTACCAGGCTTAGGAGAGCAATGGATCTGCTCCAGCCACTACTCAGTGGCTGGGGCGGGGCT
>NW_008660249.1:25416-33254 GCF_000695815.1 Acanthisitta chloris
GTGCAGGTCTAGTACAATGGAAGGCACTTTCACATATATAACAGAGCAAACAAGAAATACAGGGTAACAGGAGAAGGAGAAAGCCTGCCAATAACCTGGAATAGCACAATCAAGGTGTCACTTATGCAATGCATTTCAGAGAATGAGACATGCATCATCTGGTAGAAGGTGGTAAGCATTTAGGTAGAGCTATTCAGGAAAAAAACAACCAACCTTTGCTAATGTGGCAATAAGTGCAATCAATACAGGTTGCTGGAGCAATCAAGTTGTCTAGAGAAACCAGTACGTGCAGGTATCATGCTCAATAATGCAGGATTCTTTAAATACTTCAAGAACAAGAAATTTTACTGCCTAAACTGAGCACCTTGGTTTGCTGGCACTGCCTTACTTTGGAGAAACACAGCCCTTTTCATAAAGCAGGATTGTGCCTAAATTTCACCAGATGCTCTCCACAGGCAGCTTCCCTCCCCAGACAGGTTCAAAGCTTCACCAGTCTTATGGCTTAGAGGTGCCAAACTGGGTTGGGAAGACCCAGTGTACTCCACAGCAACTGAGAGCCATGAGAGTGTGCTGACAAGAGCAGCAACCATGCCACCTGCACGCAAGTTTTGAGCAAATTGAATGCAATGTGAAACACACTCAGGGATGTGGTATCTATGTTAACTGCTTTTACATAAAATGTGTTTTAATTTGGCTTCTTCCTTATTCCTCCTCCCCTCCCGTAACTATCAATGACTCTACAAGAAGTCTCTGAAGCAGAGCAGCTGTCAGGATGCTGTAGCAGTGGAGCATGAGACAAGAGGGCTCTTTGCACTCCAGCAATATGTTGGAGGCAGTTAAGACTTGCAGTATTCACATATTTGCTGGACATTATTGCCCAGTGATTAAGGAGTTAAATCCATAAGCAGTTACATTTTTGGATTTAGGTCACCCCTGTCTGGATTAAATAGTCTTCTCACCCCTCTGAAAGGAACCACTGCAAACACCTTTTGTAACTCATTGCAGAAAACCTGATGCAAACTTAGAGCTCCCACTACATCCTCGAACATCCAGCTCTGTACTTAATAGGAAGGGAAAACAACTAACAGAAGCTGAGACTTATCAATATTGCTAAAGTTCTGCAAGCCTGGCAGCAGTTAGGGTCATAAGGATGGCAGCAGCACTAGGAGAAAGGATATCAGGTAGTGACCTAACAAGAGAGGACGAAGGAAAAAGACAGCTGATCTAGAGGAAATAAAGAGGGACAAAGCAGAACATAGTAACAGATCTCATCTGGAAATGTCACCTGCACAGGCAATGGTAAAGCCTCACAGAAGGAGGCAAAAAAACATGTCCTGGAAAAGTTCCGCAGAAGTGATGTATTTGGCAAAGGAATTTCTCTGAATAAAATAATTTCCACCTTCAGCCCACTCTGACCACAAAATAATTCCCCAGCTTCAGAAACAAACTGGTGCAGCGACCAGCTGGGAGGAATGATGATGAGAAATAGATGGTATGCACAAATCAACTCATACGTATAGATAGGCATGCACATAAATGTATGGAGGAAATTTCTTAATAACTTACTATTGTCTATCTTAATCTACTTCAAAATCCTCTCCAAGGCAGACAAAGAAAGTGTTTCCCTCCTATGTCTCTCCTGTGACATGCAGCCAAGCAGGCCTGGCAGTGGAGTCTCCTACACAGTAGGAATTTTGCTGGAAGCAGGATGCCCAATGCTCTCACATAAAGGAGCACAAGCCCCTGTTTCTACCTAGCTCTGACTGTGAACTCTTCCTGGACAGGAGACAACCATACCCCTTTTTTAGGAGTGAGTACTGATAACCTTTGTGCAAAGCCAACAGCCTGAGGATACAAATCTAAGAGGCTGAAGTGCAAGAAAGAGGACCTATGAAAGGATAGCAGTACAGGGCAAAGGGTTCTAACCATCACCAACATGCAAGGCTGCATGTATAAAACATGCACAGTAAAAAATTTCTTCCTCTCTGTAAAACATTTCTTCTTAATGTCTAATCTAAATTTCCCCTCCTTCAATTTATAGCCATTACTCCTTGTCCTGTCACTGCAGTTCCTAATGAAGAGTTGTAGGCCCCCTTCAGATACTGGATGGTCTCCATGCTACATTCTCTTCTCCAGGCTGAATAGCCCAAACTTTCTCAGCCTGTCTTTACAGGCGAATTCACTTCCTCTGCCACCACCTTACCATGTGAAGAGACCAGGGACCTGCTGGACCCCCAGGCCAGGAGGACCTTGAGTTCAGAGATTTGCACTCAAAACTGCCACTCTATGATGACCTTATGCAAGCCAGGTTTCCAGCAGGATTTCGGGCCAGGAAAAATTCAAAGCCCTGAAGCTTTGTATCAAAAAGATGAAAGATCATATCCTTCATCCTCAGCATTGACAAAAACATGTAGCACAGTCAGCAGCCACTTGCAGCTGAGAGACTGACTGATAACCTGCAATGAGGATAAAGACACCTGAGAAATCACCCAGAGCACAAGCCACAACACACAGCTATCTCTCAACTGCTGCTGATTCAAGAAAACCATCATTAGGGGTAAGTAAGCCTCACTTAAGAAAATTTCCCTGTATCATAGGTAATCTCCACAGCAGGACCCCAGCAGGTACTGATTACACAAGTTTTCGCTGAAGTCTTTTGCAGTGAAATCCTGGTCTGCCATTCAAATCAACTGTCTGTGAGACTCTTCAGAAGTATGTATGTACATTGCACTGTGTGTACAGTGGGCATTGTGTGTAGCTAGGATTTGTAAATATAACCTCTTTTGCTGTTCATAGCTCTCTCAGTACAATACACAGGTTCCCTGCTGCCCCTGCTGCTGACACACACTGCAAAACCAGTTGGCTAGCAGTCCTTCAAGTTCCAAGTGCCTGAGAGAGCTACACAGACCCTGCAGCACAGAGACACCAGTGCAATAAGAAATTACACACTGAAGGAGATGTTATAGCTGGGAAAAGGCCCACATATGCTTGCAAAGGAGAAGCAAGTTGCAAGGTATGTGCAGGGCAAGAATCATACTTCTGAAGCTCAGCCTCCACTGAAGCACCAGTCACCACAACACACAGCAACTGAGCTAGAGTTGTACAGGTATACAGTGATGTACTGGCTTTGAAGATTGCCCATTCATCTGATTTGTGAGTTATGTAATCACCAAAGGAAAATAGGGTTTGTTTGTTTGCTTTTTGCTTTAATAGAAGTCATGTAATCACTTTAGGTTTAAGCTCCAGTCCAAATCGGACTATTTTTACATTTCAGGCTTGATCTCTCTGGAAAGAGGATGATTCCTTTTGCCTGCCTTACAAAAAATGAGTTGTGATAACATAGTGACTGCTGGAGGACTACATGGAGAGCAACATGTCCCTTCTCATCCTGAGCCCTGGGGTGCACTCACTGGTTGCTCACCCCACAGCTCCCAGATAGATATACCCAGGAGACGGTGTTGGAATCTGAAGTGTGTGGCCTGAACAAACCTTGAATAATTTCCAAATTCTTGCTCTAACTTTCTTGCATGTATACATCCCACTGCCCCTGCTCCCCAGAAGCAATTAATTCTCTATTTCATCCCAGGTTTTGAGCTCACCACATTGTTCAGCATTTCTGTCTGAAATACAGCAGCCCTTGCTTTTATGATACTTCCCCTGACATTAGCTGTCACTGTGCATGCTATCTACCATCTAAACACTGAGGTAAAGTTTGAACCAAAGGAACTGACAAAAGATTTGCACAGTTTAACAAATCATACCTTCCATCACACGGGTGCTACTCTGCACAGAGACCAAGTCTTAATCATCTGGCAAATAATAGGCTTCCCCACTATGCTATGCCTGTTCCCCACTACGACCCCATTTCTCCCCATTTGCAGCAGAGACTGCTTTCTGTTGAAGACACTCTACACTTCAGAGGTGTTTAGACCTTGGCCGAAGCCATCATAGAAACAAAATTTGCGTGTAGACCTTCCTCAAATTGCAGAGTGTTTACATACTGATTTATTGCCCTAGGCCCCATCAGTGGCTGTTTTTGCTCCTTGTCAAACGATTTGGATTTCACTCAGCACTTCTTCTCAGGCGGAAACGCCCATCATGTTGGCAGCAGGATTAAAATGGCATTTGAGCCAGCCAGGGTGAAAATGTCCCCATTAATTTTTCATCTTTCCTCAGGCAACTCTGCCTATAGATCTACACAGGTATTAAGACAGCCTTGTCAACGAAAGCTGTTAGCTCATCTTCTTCCTGTGTCCCCGGTGCGCAGGCAGGAGAGCTGCCGGCACAGCAGGAGAAGGCAGTGACCCTTTAGGAGTAGCTGTGCCCCTGCCATACTGGGGGTTCTGGGGCTCCTGCTGTGGCTGAGGGCAGGTCCCCATGAACTGAATGCATAACTTCAGTCAACCTCCTTTCACAACATCCCTAGGGGTAGCTGAGCCAGTGGTGACCAGAGAGCATTTTACACGGGGCATCTGATGCCAGGTAGTCCTTTGTGCTAGCTACCACTGGGCAGCCATCACTTTGAATCAAAAGTACTTACACACTCTGGTGCATCCCCTCGTTGCACACCCACAGCCTTCTTCAACAGGGTTCACAGAGGTCAGGCAATGCTGGGGAATCATGTCTCTATGAATGGGCACCTCACTGAGAGAGACAAAAATATTGCGACTGAAATCATGCCCTGCTCTGCCCCAAAGCTGTTAAAAAGAGCAACAAGGGTGACACCACCTCCAAGTTCACGGAGCTGCTTTGCTCCAATCCATACTCAATCCCTTCTTCTCTGGCATCATAGTTCCATTCAGTCCTCCCCAAACAGAGATATCAAAAACAATCATCCCTGTAAACACAAGAAACCTGTAAACACCCTTCCTTAACAACCCTGACAGAGCCAGGCTCCCACTGGCTCTGCTCCCATACTCACTGAGCCTGAACAGGCAAAAGCCAATAGCAAAGCAAGGAGACCTTCATGGGAAAAAATAAAAGGTTAGTTGTCAGCAGGTTGTTCTCTCTGCCAAGCCCAGGCTGGGAGAGCAGCCTCTCCAACAGAAGACCCATGGGCTTTCAGGCCAGATGCAAAGCTGAGAATCAGAACACTTCTAGCTATTAGAGATTCTGTGGTCCTATTTTTTAATAATATTAAAAGTGATAAGCCAGTGTCAAGGCTAAATTCCAGCTCAGGTGATTACATGCTCCCTATCTTAATCCCCCCCTCTCTGCCCCTCCACAGGTCTGACTAGATAGAGTAATACCAAGCCAATATTTGCTCAATAACTTACATTTCATTTTACAGAGGAGACACAGCAAAAGCAGCAAGTCAAGATTAGGGAAGACTCCATTCAGATGTACTTGAAGCCAAAGAGACTTCGACAAATGCAGATAAGCCAAAAAGTATTTGAACTGTCTACCAGGCAGGATGCAAGTTGATGAGAAATTTAGAGATTTGTGTGCATTTGACTGCATGTCTGATAATATGTCCTATTGCTATAGATCCAGCCTTAATATATTGCTAAGGATGCAGCCTTACAATATATACTTGATGTGAGGAACATTAACAATGAGAACTACATAAGTACCAGGCTTGACCAGATGGCAGAAAGATTTTATGCATTTTCTCATCATACAGTTACCAATGGCTCTGCACCATCATCATAATAGCTTTGTCCTCCAGCTGCATAGTCATAATTGCATTTTATTTTTGTATTTCTTTGCAATTTAATGCTAAGCACAGCTCTCAAAATGGCTGCTTTTGTTCCACATAGGACTCTTCCCTCTCTGTACTGGCTGGCTTTAACTTCTGTTGTGACAATATGTTTATCTTCTCTAATATTTGTTTACCTTCTTTTATTCCATCTATTTTCTTTGACATACATTTTTAATCAGATGCACTCCTCTGCTTTCATTGCCTGCTAACACATTCATTTACAAAGTGTGGTGCTTAATACTTCCGCAAATCTCAGTTGTATGCTTAAAAGGTCAAGCCTGTTTCTTGCAATAACCTTTGTCTGGCCAAGTTATCAGTCATACCTCACAGATAAAATGGCCCCTAACGTGATAACTTGTATTCAAAATGTGTTGAAATTTTTTTCCTTTGGTGATGAAGTTTTGTAAACATGAGGGGTAACTATCACGCCAATACAGTAATAATTACTTTTTAATTTTAGAGATAATACACCTTTCAAAAGAGACACTCTTCCTTCTAGACTCATAAAACTTTAAATCTCTGGAGGTTTTGTTCAACATCTTGTCCTTCTCTTTGAACCAGCACTCACTGCTGAGACTCTGAGCCTCCAAGCCTCCTATGGGTAGGAAGTTTGCCTGCCCTCTGTACATTTCTCTGGAGTTTCCCAGAAAGCTGGGAAGCACTGGAGCCACTTCATTCAACACTCCACCACAGACTCTAATCTATTTGTTTTTCCCAAGCAGATGCCCAGGATGAAGTGCAGGAGAGAAAGCAGCAGTGCTGAGAGATGAGCGCTTGAGTGCTCCTCCTTTTCCTCCAGGCCTGGGAGTGGGACAGGGGACCACAACATGTGTGGGCCACTCCAGAGACAGCTTCAACTTTGCAAAACAAGACAGGTACCAGATTTGTGCAGACAACTGGAAAGCATCTGGGGATGCTGACTGCAGCGGGCAACACTGACCACAGCTGTTTGTTCCCCACCGGCACAGCACAGAGAGTGACCTGTCTTCACCCACATCAGTGGCAGGGCTAGAATCAGGACTTGAACTGGGAACAAGAATCAAAGCAGAGTGAAATCATGCTTTGCTGATGTTCCAACTTTGCTCACATTTTGCCACCACTGCTTTCGGATCAGCTTCAGCAATGTGCAGCTATCTAAAGAGTCAGTTCTAGGGTGCAATTTAAAATGTCAGTACAGAGGAAGCAGTGGGAAGCCATGGATGGGCAGGTAGAGAGTTGCACCATTGTCTCAAAACAGCTTACACCAACCAGCCCCATGTCTTGAGCAGCCCTGACTCTCAACCTTGTGCATTTGTTACCTCCTCAGATGTACAACAGTTGGACACCTATCTCAAGCCAAGTAACTGAGCCACTTCCAACATAAGCCAGCTATCCTCAGCACTTCTTCAGTGCTGTAATTAATTCACAAGCCTTTCGCTTTCCCCTCCCTGTTGCCAGGTCAGCAAATTCACTGTTATGCCAGTTACTAAAACTGTATCTCGCTCTCTCTGGCAATTTATCAGTTTTATTGGTGTGAATATGTCTTCCTCAGACAGCCTTCTGAAGTAAATGCATGGTGGAACAAACAACCGAAATGCATGGAGGACAGACAGAGCGAAACACTTGCATGATACATGGGGCAGGAGGCTAGGAGTGTGACACTGAATTTGTGCATGAGGTGGAGAAAAAAATACCCCTCAGCAGAAGAAAGACATTGCCTATCTCCAAAGAAGCTGTGAGAATGCTCCTCTGGGATTATGGGTGGGCAATACTGGTGTTTCTTGTGCTCATAACCATGTAGTGGTTCATGGGGCCCAGTGCAAGCCATGCAATCCAGGGCTGGTTTCAGACAGCCTCCATAATGTCTCTCAAAGCATTTACTTTTCACAGAACATTCAGAGTTGGAAGGGACCCACAATGATCATCGAGTCCAGCTCTTGGCTCTGCACGGGACATCTCCAAGAATCACACCATGTGCCTGTACACACCAAGTTCAAGCTTTTCTCGAACTCTGTCAGTCTTGGTGCTGTGACTACTTCCCTGAGGAGCCTGTTCCACCCTCTGGATGAAGAACTTTTTCCTAATATCCACCCTAAACCTCCCTTGGCACAGCTTCAGGCCTCTTCCTCAGGTCCTGTCACTAGTTGCCAGAGAGAAG
>NW_008660250.1:0-1741 GCF_000695815.1 Acanthisitta chloris
AGTGAGACACTGGCACAGGTTGCCCAGGGAGGTAGTGGATGCCCCAACCTGGCAGTGTTCAAAGCCAGGTTAGATGAGGCCTTGAGCCACCTGAACTAGTAGAGTGGCGTTGTGTCCCTGCCCATGGCAGGGAGGGCTGGGACTATATGATCCATAAGGTTCATTCCAACCCCTAAAATTATGATTCCTTGGAGCCCTGACCCCAAACCAGCTGATACCACAGCAAGGAAGGACCATCTACCTCGCCCATGGTTGATTTTCACTTTTATTATTGTCAATTCAGTTGTCTTTTTACATATATTTTGTAAAAAATATATTAGATATAAAAGTCAGAAATGCTCCTCTTTGAACTACATATACTGGTGAATTTACAGGCCGGTTCAGAAAAGGTAGGCAAATAGGAAAGCCCAACCTGATCAATGCATACAGCAGCAGCAGCAGCAAATGCCCCTCTCCAGGGACAATGGAAAAATGTTATATATATATATATATATGGGCGTGTATAACATCCATACACACACACACACACATGCACACAGAGGTGCACACACCCCACCTTCCTGCCCAGGACACCCCAGGCTGTAGCTCAGCCCCAGGATGCTGGGGCAGTGTGGGATGGGCTCCCACCAGGCAGGCACTGGCCAAAGCACCCCAGGATGGATTTGGGAGTTCCAGCAGAATGGGGCGCGTGCTTCCTCTGTTCCTACAGAAGTGCCTCCCCTCTCTGTGCCTGCGTTGCCTGGTGGGACGGCTGGCAGCAGCTCACTCCTGGACAGTGAGGCTTCCTGTGGGACCGCTTTGGTTGGCAGCAGTACGGAGGGGAAATCCACTGCTCTGCAGGCACAGTGCCTGCAGGACATCCCCAGTGTGACGGTAAATTCGGAGACTCATTTCCCAAACTAGCTGAGAACATGGGAATGCCATGGCCCAAGAGGTGAAACCTGCCTCAGCAATTCTCAAACCTAAAAAAAAGTGGGGAAAGTCAATGACTGGAGGCATGGAAGGCCCTGAGCAGTGAGAGCCCTGACTGGGGGCACCAGCACCATCCAGCTGAGGCTGCTGGCATTATCCTGCAGCAGTGTGAGGCACTATCTCCATGTGGGCAGGCAGGCAGAGGGAGACCCCCTGCTGCCATCCGCACTGTTGGATGCAGACCGGGACTGCCATCACCTCCCAAGGAAGGGAAAAGGCACTCTTGAGTTTTTGGCTCCTCTGACAGTCACAGCAGCCAGCCAGAAGGCTTGCTCTGCTGAGCCTTACCCCTGTGGAAGAGGGAACAAGAGAGATCTCCCTCCCTCCCAGCACACCAGGCTTGTGTGGTGAGGGGAGGGTGAGCTCCCTGTTCCCACATGTCCCTTATGGAAGGAGGCTTCTGTATGACTGCCTTCAGCAGCCCCTGACTCAGCTGAGGCAATTCCAGAGGCTCAAGGACAGATCCTCTGTTGATAGTAGCACCAGGTGACCCCAAACCCTATGGGCAGGAAGGGGGCAGCTCCTGCAGGGGCACCAGCTGCCAGAGGAGCCCTGGACATAGTTCCTGCCAGGAGTGGTTGGCACTGCACTCCCACACACGCACACACATACACACACACACATACACAAGCACCCCAAGGCAGCTGGGGTCTCAGGAACATTCAAGATGAGAGAGTCACTGTCAGAGCCCGATTTTGGTGGTCTCTACTGTGAGCTGTCTCCTGTGGGGGTCAGGCCATAGCCAGGCCCTCCATGTGGATGCTAGACA